>NC_056749.1:733490813-733570381 GCF_019279795.1 Protopterus annectens
AACTATGTAACAAAGTCTAAAAGATTTAGGATTTTTGATTGAAAATGGTTGTATAGGCATTTTATGCCCCAAGCAGACTCCAAAGAATTTTTCCATGTTCAGGTACATGCCAAATGTTGAAGATCTGACTGGGAAGAAAGAGGGAAAATGGTAACATATGTTTTGGGATTGTAATGAGATGGTAGACATTATAAATTCCCTACAGAATACTCTTGTCAGAAATATTGAATGAGCAAATAGATGTAACTAAGGAAATGATTCTTTTGAGCAGGGATACAGGATTTGAATATCCTAGACATAGTAAGGCCTTGTTATGTTTAATTCTAATGGCCGCCAAAAAAAGCTATTGCTAGAAAATGGAAATCAAAGTCTTAATCAACTAGGAGGCATCCAAGATGGCTGCACATTAAGTAACACTTTAATTGTGGTCTCACAGTCTGAAGACCAAAATGTAGCAGAGAAAGCCAGTGGACCTAGAGTTCTGTATAAATTTCAGTAACTGACTAGTTATTGCACTGTCTGGATGCCAAGGAAAAATATAAAGGACCTGGAGGAAAATAAACTACAAAAGTTGGGGAAAAAACACAGACTGGGAAAAGTACTGCAATTGTTCATAAAGAAGCAGTGCAAGTTCCAGACATGACTTCCAGTAACTTAGAAGAGTAGCTGCACACAGACCTGGCTAAAATGAATGAAACGCTGATGGAGTATAACAACAGAAGCAATAAAAAGCTGGAAAAATGGAAGAAGCTTTAAAGAGATCATCAGATAATGTGACAAAACTGCAAAATTCAGAGTATGAAATGAAGAAAAGGCTGGCTGAATATGAGACTACACAAGAAGAGATGTTTAAAAAATAACATAATTAGAGGCTGGAGCATGTAGGGAAACCTGAGAGTTTCTGCTGTACCAGAGAAGCTGGAAGGAGCTGAATGTATTAATTTTATGAAAGCACAAATAAGCAACTGGACTGGTGTTCTACAGCAGGAATTGTTAATTGAAAGGGTACATCGTGTGAAAGCTCCAAACCTGGCTATGAGAAAACAACATCGACCTTTAATAGTAAAAATGCAATCTTACCAGCAGAAGGAGTTGATTCTGAAAAACTGTCAGAAGGACAAAGTACTAAACATGGGAGACAGCCGAGTATTTGTGGAGAATGCCTACTCATTGCATAGCAGGAATAAGAGGGATACATTTGTTTCATTATATAGGAAATGTTGAGAAGCAGGTGTGAGATTCAAACTGCTGTACCCAGATATCTTCAAAATATTTTTCCCTGGAGGAGTAAAAACATTTTTTGATGAAGTACATACTAAAGAAGAAATACAAAAGTTTGTTCAACAAAAAGTGAGCTGTGAAACAGAAGGAGATTCTGCATCTTGTTCTTCTGGTAATGAAGGCCACAGAGACGGTGCCAGTGAAACCTTTCTCAGTGTTTCAATGGAAAATGCTTGAGGGGGGGCAGAAGTTGGCTAGAGGAATCGAGAGTGCACTGGAGATGAAGCAGAGACAGAGTTTGGGAAATGGAGATGAACAGCAATAGAGCAAGAGATTCTGGAAATATTGGACTTTGTTAAACTTGTAGGGGACTGTAAAGCATATGTTCTCCTTCATGTCATTAATCTTTGGAGACTAAAATCAGTACGCTGGAAATTGACAAATGTGGGATTACAAAGCAATAATTATATTTGTGAAACAGGACAGAAAATAAAATCTGGAAATATTGGACTTGTTTGGACTTTGTTTAAGGGACTCTTAAGCATATCCCCTACTTCATGTCATTAATGTTCAGAAAAGTACCCAGGAGATGGAAAGAGGAGGGAGAGAGTTAACTGTATGTAAAACAAACTTTTTTCTTAATAGTATTACTTAAGTGGTGCATGATTTTATTTGCATGTTATAAAGTATTTTTTCAGTTATTTTTAAGTGTAATGAGGTTACTAATGTACGTAGGTGCTTCTGTTTATTCCTTTTATTTCTTTCTCCCCTCTTCTCTCTTTCTGTTTGTTCACTTTTAAGAAATGTAGGCACTGCAATGTATGAAAAAAGGGATCTGATTAAAAGAGCATTACAAAAGAAAAATTACTGTGATTTTTTTTTTTCATTCTTGCATAGGGGAATGATTGTGTTAAGGCCATTAGCTTTATATAGTAACAAGTTTTGACAGAAAGCAAGTAAATGAAAAAGAATATTATCAGGTCTTTTTTTTTCTAGTAAACAGTCCTGTATTTAGTTCTCATGTCACTAGCAATCTGATAAAGAGAAATGGCTTGGAGAAAATGTTTTCTGAAAGCATTTAAATGTTTCCCAGTTTGGAGAGCTATAAAGGCAAGACAAAGTCAGACAACACTTAATAGAATCACAGGCTCTACCATGCATCATAGCATGGATAACCTTTCTTTTTGTTTAGCTTCAATTTGTGTGTGTCGCTGTCAGTTTGGAACTTTTGTTCCTATTATGTGGTAAAACATCAATATTTGAAGATGTACATAGTTTTGTATTTTATTATTAAGTTAGGTTTTAGGGGGTATTGAGTGTGTGTGTGTGTGTGTGTGTGTGTGTGTGTGTGTGTTTATTTGAAGGTTTTCAATAAAAACTAAAAGTTCTGCAAGATGTGACATAGGTTCAAATGGAGATGACAAGAAGCAATTGTATAAAAGATTAACCTGCCAAGCAGTGCATGCAACTAACACAAAAGCTGGCACTAGACACTTCACAAAAAAGGCTGTTATATATAAAAGGTGGGAATAATAATCCCTCAAGAACATGATTCTTTATATAATGTCTATAATGTCCTTAAATGCTAATGGTCTCACAGATAAATACAAAAAAGAAAGAGTAGTGAAGTATATTAAAAAATGTAGAGTGCAAATAGTTATGCTACATGGGACACACTTGGAAAGAACTGAACATGTGAATTTGATAAAGAAAGCTTTTCAGGATGGTTATTCAGTGGAATATTTGGGGCAAAGGAAGAGAGGACTACTTATATTAATTGCAAGAGGAGCTCCAATAGTAATAGATGAGGGTGAAACGATAATAATGGCAGGTTTGTAGTACTAAGGGGCTCCTGGCAAAGGGAAAGGATTACACTGGCATGTATTTATATTCTACCAAAAACTGCTATAATGGAGTTAAAGAAAATTCTGGGAGAAATAATCAGCTTTCAGCAAGGAATATTACTTATAGGTGGGGAAGATAATTTTATTTGCAATAGTGAAGATGTGTCTGGGAGGGCCCAGAAAGGGGAAATATAACAAAGGAGGGTAGATTTTTAAAGACATTTATAAAAATATGTGGCATGGAAGATGTGAATTCAGAGTGAATTTACATATTATTCCCCAAGATACAAAACCTGGTCTAGGCTAGACAGAATTTGTATTTCACGGAAACGTGCATTTAATTGAAGGTCTTGATATGCACACAATAACTATTTCAGATCATGCACCAATAATAACTAAAATAAAATCACAGGGTAATGAAATAAAAATGAGACAATGGCACTTTATCACCTATCTGTTGAAAAGAGAGGAATTTAAGGAATGGGTAGTGGAAATCATTCAGGAGCTATTAGAGACTATAGAAACTTTTGAAAATATAGCCATGGAGTGGGATAAAATTAAAGTGGAATTTAAAAATATGTTGAAAAGAAAAGAAAGGGAGATATGGTTAAGAAGTAACAAGAATTATTTAGAGGGAATGACACATATTAAATTATTGCAATATAGGGGAATCTCACAGAACAAGAAAAGGAACAACTACAGAATGCTAAACAGAAAATAAGGACTACCTTGATAATATGCATGAGTGTAGAAAGACTGCTGTTAAGCAACTGTTTTTGATAATAACTCTAGAGCACAAAAACTTTTAGCACAATGACTCCTCAAAAGAAAGTAGAAAGGGCTGTCACCAAGCTTAGGGAGCTTGTAAAAAAGGAAGATAACTAGGGATCCTGTAGAAGTATTAGACATATTTCAGAAATTCTGCAAAGGTCTGTATAAAGCACAGAAATATGGAAAACAAGAAAAGGTACAGCCAAGGCTAGAGGAAGAGGAGGCTCAATTACTAATAGGATAGGAGGAGATGAAATAAAAATGATGATGGATAACCAATCTACAGGAAAGTACCCAGGAATAGATGGTATTCCTGTGGAAGTTTGGGATCTAGGAGGGAAAAAACTGATGAAGATCTGGAAGGTTTTGTTTAACAGTATTTTAAGAGGAGGAGAAGTACCAACATCCTGGAAGAAAGCAGTGGTAGCTGCACTACCTAAAGAGGGTAAAGAGCCATCAGATCTAGCTTCATACAGGCCCATTTCAATAATAAATCATGATTATTAAGTGCTTATGTCTATAATGGATAAAAGAATGGCAAACGTGATGCCAAAACCGATATATATGGATCAGTGTGGTTTTGTGGAACAGAAGCAAACATTTGACAACATAAGCAGAACCAGAGGGAAGCAGAATGAAAGAAAATGCCACTGCTGCTGGTGGGTCTTGGTGCAGACAAAGCATTTGACAGAGTAAGCTGAGATTTTATGAGCAGGGCAATGAAAACATTTGCATTCCCTGATAAAATTATAAGGTTGATTAGGAGGATATATGAAGGATCGGAAGTGAAAATTAAGTGGGTGGGGGTCCTCTCTAATAAACTCTGGTTTTACAGAGGAACCAGGCAGGGGTGTCATCCCTCCCCTTTGTTATTTGCATTATATTTAGAACCATTGGCAAAGAAAATAATAGACTCAGAAATTCAAGGATATATTTGTTATGGTAGTCAAGAAAAGTTACCTCTATTTGCAGATGACATTATTTTATACCTGACAAAACCAGAAAGGGACATTACAGTGCTGTAGAACATATTAAAACACTTTCAAACCTTTTTGGGATACAAAAATGAATGAAGCTAAAACAAAAGCGATAGCAGTAAATTATGTACCCACATACAGATTGGTTCAGCAATATCAATATATATGAGGAGATGATAAAATGAAGTATTTAGGAGAGTGGCTTAAAAATGATACTGGTGTGGTAGCTAAGGATATGTGGAAAGAGACTAAACAAAAGATAATACAAAAACTGAGAAAATGGAAGCTCTGCTGTATGGATATTGATAGTAAGAAACAAGCAGTTAAAATGTTTTCAGTCCATTTAGTCTTATACACTGGTCAGGCATATTTTTATCAACCAGAGGAGAAGTTGTGGATATCAATAAATGAAGAGCTGAAGTATTTTATCTGGGAAGGGAAAACAGCAAGAGTCAAGTGGGATAAACTTATTTTTCCAATAGAACAGGGCAGATTGGGATTACCTGAGTTGAAGAGTATTTCAGAGCAATGCTGTTAAGGTTACTATACTTTGCACAAGCAGAAAACTATAATTCAAAGTGGAAGTAGATGATGAAACAAGGGGAGCTCAAGAAACAGGGAGAGACTGGGATTTTAGATGCAGACCTTTAAGGAGAACAACAGTAATCATACAGAATATTATAAAGTAGCAATAGGTCTTCTAAGAACTAAGCCAACATGGGACTGGAGAAAAGAGATTCTGTTGATAGGGATGACTGCAATTGTGGATACAGATAATAGGCAAGAGGGGGCGGGAATATATTGGAGAAAACTGACAAAGGAACCAAGGTATTGGGCACAAATAACTAGAGAGGGAAAGGTAATAGAACGGGAACATGCCAAGAACTTATTTGGACTACAGGCTAGAGATTGCCTTCCATATCAAGGATTGATATCAGAGTATAGACAAAGAGAAAGAAATAGGGAGTCCTAAACAAAAGACCAGCACTGGTAGAGTTTTTAGTAGGATGTAGAACAGAAGTTCCCATTAAGAAAGGAATAATTAGTAGAGCATATAAAATATTGCATGATAACTATATGAATCAATCAGAGGAGGTTGGGAAGAATTGGGAAGAGAGATTAGATAAGCAATTCACAAAGAAACAATGGAAGGATATACGTATGTCTCCCAAATATGCAACAAAAGTCTAGAAGGTTTAGGATCTTTGCCTGGAAGTGCTTACATAGGTATTTTTATACCCCAGGCAGCCTTCAAAGAATCTTTCCTCAGGTAGCTAGCAAATGTTGGAGGTGTGATGGGGCAGGAAGAGGTAACTGAAGAAAATATGTTCTGGGAGAGTTATTATTTGGTAGACTTTAAGGATTCCCTGCAGACTGCTCTGTCAGAGATACTGTGCGAGCAAATTGGAGTAACTAAAAAAATTATTTTTTGAGCTGTGATACAGATTCAGAATTGCCTAGACGTATTAAGGCCTTGCTGAGTCTAATTATGATACCTTCCAAAAAAGCAATTACTAGAAAATGGAAATCAAAGTCTAAACCTATTTTACTAGAAGTAGTGAAGATAGTAACAGGGATAAAACAACTGGAACTGAGATCTTTAGAAAAAGGTAGGAGAAATTTACATAGGAAAAAAATGTGAACTTTGGGATCAATAAATGCAGAGGAGGAACAAGGTTTAAAATAAGGCAGGATTTGAATGAGCTATGTAAAGGTTGATTAACAATGACTTGAGGGGGCGGGAATATGTTGGAGAAAACTGACAAAGGAACCAAGGTATTGGGCACAAATAACTAGAGAGGGAAAGGTAATAGAACGGGAACATGCCAAGAACTTATTTGGACTACAGGCTAGAGATTGCCTTCCATATCAAGGATTGATTCATCACCCAAAGACTCCCTATGCTGTGGAATAAAATCCCGGTATATGTGAGGTAGAGCACCTCGCTGGCCTTGTTCAAGAGAAATCTTGACCAATGGATGGGAGATCGCAGATATACCCCAGGGATTACCTCAGTGTCACTGCTCGACAGAGGCACAGCAAAATAATGGGTATAGTTCCCCATACTAAAGGGGTGGCGTAAGCCACAAAACTATGGGCTAGGCTTGTAAATGCCCTCGGGCAGATAGCCTAGTATGAACCTATGAACCTATGAACCTATATGTTAAAAGTGATGTATAATGTTTGTAGCTACAGTTGTGTTGGCACAGTTTGGAATGTATAATATTTGCAATGGAGATTGTGTTGCTATGGTTTATTGTCATTTATATAAATGTAACATGGCCTATGTCATAGATGATAAATTAATAAAGATGTTTCTTGTTTAAAAAAAAGTCTAAACCAACTGTATTTGAAGTAGTGAATATTGTAACAGAGGTAAAATAATTGGAAGTGGTATCTTTAGAAAAGGATAAGAATAAATTACATAGAAAAAAATAAAATGGAAATTGTGGGAACAATACATGCAGAATAATGCTTTGGAAGAGGAGTGAGATTTAAGGGAAGGCAGGAATTGATCAATTCATGTAATGTTGGATTGATTTTAATTATATAGAAGAATAGATGTAATTTACAATGTTTGTAACTGTGAACGTTAACATGGTTTGTTTTCTTTTATATAAATGTATGTTTGCCTATGTCTTAAGTGATAATTCAGTAAAGGTGTTAAAAAGTAATCATAATGATAAAGATTTAATTTTCTTCTCCTATTTTAGTGCAACATATACCAACAAATTAGTGGTAACTTCATGACTACATTCTAACTTGCTTGCTATTACTTCTCATATCAGAGCTGGAAGGTGGAGGAATTCTCTACCATTGCATTTAAGAAGACTGAATTCCTTGGTGTCCTTTAAGAAAGGACTAGATTCTTGGCTAAGGAAAGAATGTTTGACCATAAATTTAAAGGAAGTAGATAATTTGAAATATTGAAAAACATGCACACATGGCACTGATGAGAATGCTGCCTGGTATGTTGGCTGGTCCCATGAAAGTATTATTTTTAGCATTTGACAGAGATTCTGTAGGGGAAATTCTCAAGGACAGTAGGGACAACAATGTGAGTAGGGGGGGGTAAAGTTAGCACTAAATCTGGCTGTTGATATACTAGCTATATTATTGCAGTGAGAATGGATGATATTATTATGAATGAACTTATTGCTGTGTTGGACATTATTCTTTAATTTTCTGACACAACTTAAGAAAGATTTGTAGTTTCTTTTGGAATCTGTAGCTACCTTAAATTCACACTATGTTTTACATTTTCTAATAGTGTTTTTTTTTACTTCCTTGCTAGTATGTTTCAGTGTAGACATGAGATAGGGATATGGGGATTTCTTGCAACCTTTCATTACTTCCCTTCTTTTGTTGTTTATTAATAAGGGAGTTCTACCAGAGAGGGTTGTTCCTGAATTTACTGTTATATAGAGCAGAAGGGTACTGACTTTTCTATGTAACTGTTTAGGTGCAGGTAAAAGTCAGAGATGAATGCAGTAGTCTTCTCAATTGGGCCCATTTGCAATGGATTGCTGGGAAGTTTACATAGGTCTTCTACAAGCTGAAGTAGGTTTGCCTTTGAGTAGTCCATAAAAATATTCTCATTTGGTGGTGGGATGGTACCACCAACCCTGACAGAGAAGATAACTGATTTGTGATCAGACTTAACCACGAATAAAGAGATGCATGGTGGGGTGAAGGCAGGCCTGTGTTGGTAAAGACTAGTTCAAGGATATTAGAGCCTGTAGTTTTTAGTTTTAAAATTTGCTCCAGTGCATTGGTATTAATGAAGAACATTTTTGCAGGAAAGTGAACTTAAAATTTTGATTGAAAGACAGTGGTATTTTGAATACAACATATCCCACATTTCATGTTGCTCTCTAGAGGTTTCTTGCATTCTTCTTCCCGGTCTATAATTTGCTGTTTCAAAAGCTTTTCAGTTTCTAATTTTAACAGAAGTGCATAGGCATTCTCACCATATTTTTAACAGTGTGGGAAACAATCAATTTAAAGCTCTGTAATTCACAGGTGGTTATCGTTAATGTTGGTAAGGAAGGCAGGACAGTAGTACAGGACCAAAAGTTACATGAGATCTGTAGAGAACTTTCAGATTCAGAATACTATTTCAAACTCCATTATGATCCTACCAGTAAACTTAAGATGAGAAAAAGCATTCAGCTTCAGTCGCCTTGGCACCATGAACAAGTATGCATTCATACGAGCACATTTTGCTCTCTCTTTCTGTGCAGCAGTATGAGCAGGTAACGACTCTAAACAATCTGCTTTCTCACTTTTCATTGCTGAGGCTTTATTAGCTGAACGCTGTTCCTCCATTTGACTCTTGCAGGAACAACAGTTCAACAAATGGGGAAGAGTTCAGTCACTTATCAGATTGTCCCTGAAAAGTGATGAACTTAAATAAAGAAAATAGATATTCAGGAGTTTCTTTCATAAAGTCTTCTTGTAGATAAAAAGAAAGCTCTGGCAAAATAGAAGTTTTTAGTTTGCACCTCTGGTACAATAGTGGTATTTAGTTTTGTGTCTCACATAGCCTGGGGAAAAAATCAACATGCACTCAGTGAAGCAAAATTGGGTGGACAGTCTTAAGTACAAAACTTTAAAAGAAGGAAATAAAGTGCCTTACCACTGGTTCACACAGGCAACACCAAAAAAAAAGGAAAACCAGTAAAAGTAAATTGCTACTGACTTGAATACAACCAGAAAGAAATGTTTTACCAGAAAACAGTCTCCAGTGTAGACCAATAATCCTGGGAAGATGTCATGGGACCAACATTACACTCCAAAAGGGTGAAAGCTCTTTCTTCTTCTCACTGCTTTACTGGGACATACGATTCCCAGTTTCTTTATTTTTTGAGTTACACATCTCCTGACAGCAGTATACATTTCTGTTCTTCCAAGATCTCCAGACATCTCCTGATCATATGCAGTGATCTCTTTGATTGTGTAACTTCTGCCATGTTGTCCTTGGCCACTGTTTGTATAGGTTGCTGCCCTCTCCCCCATACCTAATCACTTGTCTAACATGTGAGGACTTAAAGGGCCAGCTACCTACCAAACTCTCCCAAATACTAGCACTTTTGAGAGTTTTATAAGAAAGTCTTGCTGTTTTCAGCAAATTATATGCCTAAAATCTTACACCCCCTCCCCATAGATACTACCTGTCAGGCACCTTCTGGTAATACTACCACTCTCTGCTGCAGTACAAAGAAGGTAAGATGGCTATTGGTTGAAGTACTTGTCTGACATCATAGGAATTCTCTATTTTTTTTTTTTTATCAATTCGCATTGTGCTGTGTGTGTGTGTGTGTGTGTGTGTGTGTGTGTGTGTGTGTGTGTGTGTGTGTGTATGTATGTATGTATGTATTGGAGCGAGACCGCCAGAGTACAGATGAGGACGTTTTTCCCTTTCTCCACTGGTGTAAGATCTTGGAGTTGATTTTATATAATATATACACACATATAAAATAATTCACTGGAGTGCACAGGGTAGAACACCCTGTACATGGGAGTGGAAGGAGGCTTACCCACCTTGAAAAACTGTACACACACATATATATATATATATATATATATATATATATATATATATATATTTGTGTATGTGTGTGTATTTGTATATGCACACACACACGTGCATGCTATCATAATCTGGTCAAGACTACAAGACAGGGTATTATTTTTTTCATCAGTGAAGAATATCATCAAACAGTTTTAATGCGTTAGCTCAGGATTGTATAATACTGGCGAGCAAGAAATAGCTCCTTTCCCTCACAATTATCCAGCTTTAGAGTTAGTATTTACATAGTAACAGGAGTGTGAGGTGCACAGTGGCTTGGCCCTTGCAAATAAGCTGGTAAGGTACCTGTGCAGTCTGAAGGAAAGTCTGACTGACAGCTAAATGAAATGGTGTACATGTTGCACTGTTTCATTATGATGTATTGTATCACCTACTTTGTCTGTTTTTAGTTTTGTGATGTTAGTAGGGAGGTAGAATGTTACATTCCATTATATGTAATAGTTATAGGAGTGCAAATACCACCTTGGGTCTCCCCTGAAAAGAGGCTACTAGCCAAGTGGGCCTAACCCAGTCAACAAAGGATAAATGATAAAATAAATAAGTACATTTTAAATATTGCTGTTTTCAGTGGGTGTGATTGACTAATATGCATCAGTGTAGGTGTTGTTGAAGTGAAGGTATCTTTTTGATTTGTGTTATAATAATGTGTGTGTGTGTGTGTGTGTGTGTGTGTGTAGCTGTCTAAAGATTATTTTTTGAAGGAAGTCAGTGACTGACTTCTGATTCTGATGGGAAGCTCATTCCTTAATCTTGAAAAGAGATGTGTAATGCATCATTCATTTCATTTTTCTATTACTGGTATTTATTTTAGTATTAGATTCTAGCTTAGACACTACCTTACAGACCAGACACCTCTAAGTAACCTATAGAAAATAGAATGATAGTTTCTGAATGTTTTCTGATTAGTTTGTTTTGCAACTCTGAATTTTTTAAGGCATCATTATACCTTTTTCAGTTAGCTAGGGTGACTTTTTTGAGGACTGCAGAAAGTGTTGTACTCACTAATAGGTCAGATCATTGTACTATATAGTGATACAGTGATCTCTGTAGAGTGACTAGATGTGTCATTTAAAATAAGACAGACACCAGAATATGCTGCTCTGACTTCAACAGACGTAGTGGTCAAAGCCCAAATTATTAATCAATAAAAATAACAAGCAACAAATGCAGGGATTCAGAGAGTAATCAAAAAAATGTTTTAATGCAAGCCAACAGTTAGCACTTAGGCAGTATCCTTCATATTGCACCAGCATTTTTATTTTGCTAACAGTAAAAGTACCCAACCAGGCATTCCTATGTCTTGACATAACATTCTTACACCAGTGGGGGTTGAGGTTTGGCATATTGGTTAAAGTGTTTACCTCACAGACACAAGGTACAGAGTTTGAATCTCACCTTTGAGTGAAATTGGATAGGCTTACATATGCATCTATTGTTTTTGGCAACAGTCATCATAATGAGCTAACATTTTTTATATTCTGGCAACATGTGTTAAACAAAAACAGTTGTCACACTGAACCAATATTCTTTTTTTTTTCCCAAAAAAATCTTTATTAAATTTACACATATGACAAAGGCAATCTTACATTTATGTAAATGAAAAAAGCATAAAAAATTATATTGCTTTAGTTGCAAACTGTTTACAATACAGACACCATTGAAATAACTGCAGTTGTAAACACTATACATCACTTATAAGCAATCTAATCATTGTCAGTTTAGCATTATATAGCTCATTCAAATCCTACCTCTTAAACCTCATTCCTGCTCTGCGTATATTGTTCCCACAATTTTCATTTTTTCTTATGCAGTTTGCTCCTTCCCTTTGCTAAAGATCCCAATTCCAGTTGTTTTATCTCTGTTACCATATTCACTAATTCTAGTAAAGTTGATCTAGATTTTGATTTCCATTTTCTAGTTATTGCTTTTTTGGCAGCCACCATAATTAGACTCAGCGAGGCTATCTAGGCAATTTTAATTCTGTGGCATAACTCAAAAAAATCTTCTCCCCAGTCAGTCCATCCTGCTCACCCAGCATCTCCAACAGAGCGGTCTGCAGAGAATCCCAAAAGTACACCAGCTGATTACACTCCAAAAAATATGTTCCCAGCTACCTCTTTCTTGCCCATCACACCTCCAACATTTGCTGTTCACCTGAGGAAAAATGATTTGGAGTCTACTTGGGGTATAAAAATATCTATGTAAACACTTAAAGACAAAGATCCTAAATCTTCTAGACTTTGTTGCATATTTGGGAGATATACATATATCCCCCCATTGTCTCTTTGTGAATTGCTTATCCAATCTCTCTTCCCAGTCCTTTCTCAGCTCCTCTGATTGATTCTTATAATTATCATGCAATATTTTATATGCTTTACTAATTATTCCTTTTTTAATGGTAGCTTCCAGATTCTATTACAAACTCTACCAGTGCTGGCCTTTCATTTAGGAGCCCCCTATTTTTTTCCTCTTTGCCTATACTCTTGATACCAATCCTTGATAGGGAAGGCAATCTGTAACCTGTAGTCCAAATAAATTCTTGGCCTCTTCCCATTGTATTATTTTCCCTTTCTAGTTATTTGCACCCAATACCTTGGTTCCTTTGCCTTTTTTGTCCAATAAATTCCAGCCCCCTCTTGCCTATTATCTGTATCCCTGACCACAGTCAACCCTGTTGGCAAAATCTCTTTTCTCCATTCTCTTAGATTACTCCCTGCTATTTTATGACTATAATACTCTGTATGATTTTGGTTGTTCTGCTTAACAGTCTGCATCCAAAATCCCAATCTCTACTTATTTCTTGAGCTTCCCCCCTGTGTCAGCATCATTCCTTTCTACTTTGAATTATAGTTTTCTGCTTGTACTATGTATGAGACTTAACTGTGTTGCTCTAAAATGCCCCCTCAAATTAGATAATCCTAATCCGCCTTGTTCTGTTGGTAGAATCAGCTTATCTCACTTGACACTTGCTCTCTTCCCTTCCCAGATAAAATCCTTCAATTCTTTTTTAATTGCTATCCACAACTTCTCCTCCAGTTGATAAAAGTATGCCTGACCTGTGTATAGCACTAAAGGGACTAAAAACATTTTAATGGCTTGTATCTTACTATCCATATCCATATAACAAAATGTCCAGTTTCTCAATTTTTGTATTACCTTCTGTTTATTCTCTTCCTGCGTATCCTTAGCTGCCACCACAGAGTCATTTCCAGTCCATACTCCTAAATACTTCATTTTATCATGTCCCCATAAATATGGATATTGTTGGACCAATTTGTGTGTGGGTACATAATTTACTGCTATTGCCTTTGTTTTACCTTCATTAATTTTGTATCCCAAGAAGATTTTAAACTGTCTTAAAATGTTCCACAACACTGTAATGTCCCTTTCTGGTTTTGTCATGTATAAAATAATATCATCTGCAAACAGAACCAGCTTTTCCTGACTACCATACCAATTATATCCTTGAATTTCTAAGTCCCTAAGTTTCTTTGCCACTGTTTCTAAATATAATGCAAACAACAAAGGGGAAGTGGACAACCCTGCCTGGTTCCTCTACTCAAGCAGAAATTGTCAGAGAGGACCCCACCCACTTTAATTTGCGCCTCAGATCCCTCATATATTCTTCTAATCAGCCTTATAACTGTATCAGGGAAAGCAAATGCTTCCATTAACCTGCTCATGAAGTCCCAGTCTACTCTGTCAAATGCTTTCTCTGCATCAAGACCCGCCAATAAAAGTAGTACTTTCTTACATTCTGCTTCCCTCTGGATCATCAATGTTTTGTTAATAATGTTTGCCTCCCCTCCACAAAACCACACTGATCCAACTGAACCAATATTATTGTCGTTTAGACGTTTCTGTACTGGACTAATATTTTTGTTGTTAAAGTTTATAGTGTTGTCTACTACTATCCCTAGAACTTTAATAATGGTGCCTTTTTATGACATGACCTTTTATTCTGTAATAATTTTCTGAAGTGTCATGGTGCTACACAATGACAGTACAGGTAAGGTGATTGCTACTGCATGAGTTATGTATTTTTGTAGACCACTATGAAATCTGGAATCTTTAATTTAAGTAACATTACTGTGTCCACCATATCTGATTATCAGGAATCCATTTACCATTATTACATCTGAGAGAAAAAAAAAAAACAATCTAAAAAAAGTTGCCCCAATACAGTGTCCTGTGGAATCATACTGGTAATCCCCAATGGGATATGTTCTATTGCTTACAACCATTTTAATCAGTTACAACAGACTGACATTTAAAGCTTTTACTTTGTAAATTATCCCATTGTGTAGAGTAGTGCTGAATATCTTAATAAGCAGCATACATTATCAATCCTTCATTAAGTACTACTGCTGTCTCTTAAAAAATGTCACAATATTCAAAAGCCAAGATCTCTGCTTAGTAAATCATTACCATGCCTTACCTAACAAAAGTAGGACCTTGTATCATTTTGAATTTGCCCCATGATCTTACATAAAACAGTGGCCAGGCTGCCACCATGAGTTAGGTGCATATAATTTTATTAGCGAAACATTCTGCTTTGATACAGCAGTTCTCATTCAGTTGTCTACAAATAAGAGCTGGCACTGCAAGCACCTGGTAAGGCATTTTCAAACAACTAGTATTCCACATAATTTTCTGTAAATACATGATTAGCATCAGCATTACAATGACCAAAAATGTACCTAGCTCTGTGGTGCAAAGGAAAGGAGCCCTTACTATGACTCAGATGCAGGGGTTCAATTAATGGCTATGGCACTGAACAGCCAGATAGGAGGGAAGCAAGTGAAGGGGTGTGGTCTGCACTTCTCTGTCAGGTGGACAGGTTCATTTGCACTTAGGGGCACACTTGGCCATGTTTTCTCTCTAGTGCAGACCATAGACACCAATGTTTATGCTCTGAGGAGAGGGGCAACTCTGCTTGGAGGGAGCGCCCCTTCTGGTAGTCAGCTGATGTCTTCTGATGATGACAGATGACCCATTGCATATCTATATTTGGTGCCTAGTTGAATGCGTGCATTTAGGGCAAGAGAGAAAAAAGGAAAAATATGAACTTCTCTGATGGCTGTCTAAATGTTGGCCACTCCCGAACACCATCACCCCAATGAAGGAGAACAAATTATCTGAATGGCCAAGATAGGGATGATGGTTGACACATTATGGGGGTAAAAATCCCATAGAAAATACTGGCCAAAAATAAAAATGAGGGTATTTATATGGTACAAAAGGGTTTATAAAAATATACATTGGACTGTAGTTAGAACTTTAGCTATATTCATGTGAATATGTTCTTGTCATACCTTTTAACTGTCCAGATTTTCACAGCATGTTCAGATTTTTGCCTCTTACTTTTTGGTATGTTCCTCATAAAATTTGTGTTTTTTTGGCAAATGACTGAAGAGTGAAGTCACTAAATAAAGATATACATTTCAGTTCCTGACTGCATCCTAACACAAATCCTGACTTCGTTCAGATTTTTTACACTGGGAGGTTGAGTTTTTGGTTCCTGTTAATATTGAATGCTCTATTACTGAATTTTGATATCTGAAGAAATAGTTGTATAGTCCAAAACTCTGGTAGTTTGTGCAGAGGGTTAAGGCAGTGAGCTGTATCTCTTGTGGTACAGGGTTTGATTCCCTCAGCCCTCATTTGTCTACTGTGTGACCTTGAGCAAGTCATTTAACCAGACAGTGTTACTGGGTCACCCCTGAAAAGGGACTGCTTGTTCAGTAGGTCTACCTGGTTAACAAATGGTTAACAATCCAAAAGAACTCTGCCAAAATCACAGCAGGGAGTCAAGTCAAACAGACACCTGAACATATCATCAAGGTTTATTTACAACAGAGTTAAGTGTATTCTTCTTTCTTAAAACAGTATAGCTCCTTGCTGTGGTTTTAACAGAGTTCTTTTAGATTGATTGCACGTTTTGTTTCTGCCTGGCTCGCTTTGTGATTTATTGTTATTATTATTATTATTATTATTATTATTATGTAAGAGCTAAATTAATGTTATGTGTAGTGTAAAATATTTATATATAATTTTCTATAAAAAAGGTTTGCAAATAATAGATACCAAGATTTTAACAAGGGTTTTATGATTCCAAATCCAATGTTCATGTGACTAAGTTTGTATTTAAATTGTTTCTACATTTGATTCTCAATGTTTGAAGAAGGACTTGTATTTTATCCAAAAGCAAGTGTGAGTAGTCTATGTTAAATTTCAGTTTAATAAAATTTTAATTTTTGTAAGGTTTACAGATTATTTAGCTTTCCTGTAGTTCTGTACAGCTGTGCAGTTGATTGTTAGTTTTATTTGTTCATATTGTGAGTAAGTTTGCCTTCCACATATATGTTTTTTGCAGTCACATATTAATGGCAGTAATACTACAGTTGTGAAGAAAGGTCCAAATAATTAATAACCACTCGTACCCAACAGGCTAAAATAAAAGAAATAAAGTGCACAAAAGGCTTAGTCAATAATAATTTTACAAAATGTAACAAGGCCCCAAAAGAACAAGGGAGAATTTGATCTGGTACCCTTTGTATGGGCTTCCAGCATCCACACCCAGCTTACCTATAAAGTTGAATCTTTGGCTTAGTACCCTAGGCCCTTTTCTTGCTACTCCTTCTGTGAAACACATCTTCCAGTGGCCTCTATCCACGATAACTGCCTTTCACACAATCATTTTTGAAAAACACACACAATGTCTATGGAAGACTGGCAGAATTCTCCAAGATCCCATAGTTTTCTTTGTGGCACACCACCCCAGATATGGGCAAGGACCTCCAACTTCCTGCTCCTTTTGATTAAGCCAAATATGAAATTATACATCTTAATAATTGTATTGGTAGTAGGCTCAAGTGGTCTAGTTAAGTGGAGATGAGATGTGCAACTTGTTAACTTACAGTGATAAATTATAACCTTCTTCTCAGATAATAAATAGCAATAATGCATATCTAATAAAAAGACAAACCCCAAGAGCTTAAACCAAAGAACTAAACTCTTTAAAAACAACAAAGCGGGTAGCGCTGCAAGCGGAGTCAGAAAGACAAAGATGTAATACACAAACCACGTTTAATAAGCGCTTTTGGTAAGATCAATGTCCCACCTTCATCAGACAACAAGAAAAAACAATGGCACCATTTTATATGCTTCACACTTATTTCAATTGATTAATTAACAATTAAAATACTTGAGGCTGCTTGTCCTTAAAGCATTACTATGGCAAAAGCAAGGTCAGTGCTAAGACAAAAATAGGCAATGTTATAATACATCTACTTATTAAAAACTATGCAGAAATATAGGACTTAATAAATACATTTTAAATATTGTAATTAATAAATTATTATAAAACTTTAAATATTAAAAATTAAAAATGAGAATAAAACCTTTTGAAATGCCATCAAACAGAAGTACTATCCAGAAGGAATGTTACTAGACTTATTAAAATAAATAGCAACTATGTTGTAGATATATTTCAACCCATAAAAAACTAAAACTATTAACTCATATTATATCATCTATTCAGGGCTAAACGTTTTAAAATACATTTAATAGAAACAAGTTCATTTAGACCAGGGAAAATGTAAGCTTCTGTTTTAATCTGCCACATGATTTCATCTATTTGTAGAAGCAGTTGCCACGGTCCACCTCTAGGGTCGATATGTCTCTGCTGCAAAATAGTAAATCTAAAATTATGCTCAGGAAAAGCCATCACATGTCTGGCTAAAGCATTATTCATATCCTTCTTATTAATTGCGTAAATGTGCTCGTAAATACGCTGTTTAATTTTTCTCTCAGTCTTTCCGATGTAAAATGCAGGACACTGGGAACAAATGGCTGCATAGATAACTCCCTTACTAAGGCAATTAAACTTCCCATTGATGTACAATGTGTCATTTTTTATTTGGGCTTTGTTATCAACCATAATAAATCTGCATTGGTGGCATGCCCCACATTTCGACATGCCTACCTTACCAAATACTTTAGGTTTACTCTTTCTTTCTAATAATGCTTTTAAATTAGCTCCTCTTCTAAAAGTGACTTTTGGTTTCACTCCTAATGTTTTTAATAAGCCACTATCTTCTAAAATAAAAGACCAATTTTTGTACAATATTTCTTTAATTCTATAATAATCTATAGAATAAGTGCAAATGACTCCACAGTCAGGTATTGCATCATTTCGAGCCGCACAAACAGGCGATTCGAACCCCTCAACTCTTGATTGTAACTTATTAACCAACAAAGGCATAAAATGACCTGTGCTCCTCTTATAACTTACTTCAAGGGAAATTGAATCTATCATAGCCTCAGGATAGCCTCTGTTGATAAACATGGACTTAAGAAGATGACATTCAGTCTGAAAATCTTCTTCATCAGTGACCATCCTAGCCGCTCTGACAAGCTGTCCTTTCACAACGGCCTTCTTTTGGTGATATGGATGGCTACTGGTGAAGAAAAGAAAGGAATTAGAGTAAGAGGGCTTTCTATATATGATACTTTTATACCTTTGGTTCATAGTGTCCTTAAGCAATTTAACATCTAAAAAATTAATGGATACTTCTTCAAATTTAAAAGTAAATTTGAAGAAGTCCGTCATAGACGATATACTGACAATAAATTCAGAAACCAGGGTTTTTGGTCCCTTCCATATTAGGAACATGTTGTCCTGGTAACGCGTATACCAGGCAACATTTTCTTGGAACAGTCTATTTTGGAATAATAGCGTTCTTTCCCAATAGGCCATAATACAATTAGCAAAAGTACCCCCGCAGGGGGAGCCCATGGCCACTCCAGACCTTTGGAGGAAATAATGTCCGTCAAATATCATGTAGTTGTTTTTCAAGACAATTTCAAGCAGAGTTTCAACTAAATAAATTGTTTTTTCATCGATATGCTTAAGGGTCATGAAATCCCTAATCCACTCTAACCCCAGAATTTGGGGAATAACAGTGTACGCCTGTTTGTGCGGCTCGAAATGATGCAATACCTGACTATAGAGTCAGCTTTCTTTGCACTTATTCTATAGATCATTATAGAATTAAAGAAATATTGTACAAAAATTGGTCTTTTATTTTAGAAGGTAGTGGCTTATTAAAAACACAGGAGTGAAACCAAAAGTCACTTTTAGAAGAGGAGCTAATTTAAAAGCATTATTAAAAAGAAAGAGTAAACCTAAAGTATTTGGTAAGGTAGGCATGTCGAAGTGTGGGGCATGCAACCAATGCAGATTTATTATGGTTGATAACAAAGCCCAAATAAAAAATGACACATTGTACATCAATGGGAAGTTTAATTGCCTTAGTAAGGGAGTTATCTATGCAGCCATTTGTTCCCAGTGTCCTGCATTTTACATCGGAAAGACTGAGAGAAAAATTAAACAGCGTATTTACGAGCACATCTACACAATTAATAAGAAGGATATGAATAACGCTTTAGCCAGACATGTGATGGCTTTTCCTGAGCATAATTTTAGATTTACTATTTTGCAGCAGAGACATATCGACCCTAGAGGTGGACCGTGGCAATTGCTTCTAGAAATAGATGAAATCATGTGGCAGATTAAAATAGAAGCTTACATTTTCCCTGGTCTAAATTAACTTGTTTCTATTAAATGTATTTTAAAACGTTTGGCCCTGAATAGATGATATAATATGAGTTAATAGTTTTATTTTTTTATGGGTTGAAATATATCTACAACATAGTTGCTAATTATTTTAATAAGTCTAGTAACATTCCTTCTGGATAGTACTTCTGTTTGATGGCATTTAAAAAGGTTTTATTCTCATTTTTAATTTTTAATATTTAAAGTTTTATAATAATTTATTAATTACAATATTTAAAATGTATTTATTAAGTCCTATATTTCTGCATAGTTTTTAATAAGTAGATGTATTATGACATTGCCTATTTTTGTCTTAGCACTGACCTTGTTTTTGCCGAGTTGTAATACTTTAAGGACAAGCAGCCTCAAGTATTTTAATTGTTAATTAATCAATTGAAATAAGTGCAAAGCATATAAAATGGTGCTATTGTTTTTTCTTGTTGTCTGATGAAGGTGGGACATTGATCTTACCGAAAGCGCTTATTAAACTTGGTTTGTGGATTACATCTTTGTCTTTCTGACTCCGCTTGCAGTGCTACTCACTTTGTTGTTTTTAAAGAGGTTAGTTCTTTAGTTCTTTGGTTTAAGTCTTTTCGTGAGTTTGTTATGGCGAGCAAAACTGGAGCGGCATCACAAGTTCTGTTCACCCAAGATGAACCGAACGTTTTAAATAGAGCCGGTACTTCAGAATCTAATGCAATTGGTAATCTAACGGCTCTAGTTGAAGTACTGCTGGGTCAAGTTGATTCTCTTACCCAGCGTTTGTATACTCGAACAGTGCATGAAGCGAATGCTTGTCCTAGGAGACCCGTTCATGGCGAAGGTAACCGACAGAAGTCTCCTGTTTTACATTCGGCTTCGCATGAAGAACATAATGTAATACAACAAAATGATAACCAATCTTTTTCTGATGCTATCACACAACGAGGGAGAAACAATGGGAATGGCAATAACAATAAATGGCCGTTAGGCTCTCAGAATATAGACGTTTGTCCATTTCCTTCCATGGCAAGCTTCCTCAGTAAGAACATTTTTTTGGTGATGGCAGTGATGCAACGGCATTACAAGAACCACACTCTGGGGTGAGTGCAATAACAGATTTAATTAGTGACTTTGACAATAAATTGTTTAAATGTAGGAAGCTGCAATTAGAGACAGCTTACCTACAAGAATGTATTGACAAGAAAATAATTCCGAAGGGGTTGCGCCAGTGGCGTTACCCCATGGGTCTTGTTGAAAATTCAACCTTCTACTGTGAATTGCTAACCCTTTTTGATAAACAAGGATCAGAATTTATTCTTTCACTCATTAATTTTTATAAAAGTGAAATAAATGTTCTTAAAAGTGAACTTGAAATTCTTGAACATGCCATCAAAACAGATATTGAGTTTTTTCGTTACAAATATGATTATGCTAGAATTTTTTCTAGCATTGACGCTACTATGGCTAAATTATTAGCCACTAAGAAAAAGAAGATTAAAAGGGATGTACATGAATATGCTGCCAATAAAGCTTGCCCTCGTCCGCCACTTAATTTTAACAGTTCTAATTTTACAGCAACGAATGTTGCTGCACCTAACAACTTGGTTGATCAAGATGAGAATAACATTCCTCCACGTGTTGAGAATTCCAATGAGAACGAAGTTCAGTCTCTACGTAGGAGTGAAAGACTAAATAATAGTAACAATAATACCAGCTTTTCTCATCAAAGGCCGATTACTAATAATAACACCCGGACAAGCCCAAACAACCAACAGGGTTTTCAGATGAACCAGGGTGGCAGGGCCAACAATCGCAGGGGAAACAGGAACCAGGGCCAGGCAAGGAACAAACAAAATCAGCGGAGAAGATGACTGGACATTTTCAACTGACACCACACATCCTGACTAGTTCTGAAGGGGATTTTAAGATTTATAATTATACCTCTTTGGAGATAACTGATGGAATGATAGACTTTTTCTCCAAAGGGTTGTCTTTTGTCCCTGATAGAGATATGGACATTGTTAAAACTATTATGGATTTAAAGTTATTTGTACGTAAACTTAATTTGAATGTGTTTATGGGTTGTATGCCTTCGCTTACAAACACCCTTAGAGTGTCAAGCATGTTTAATCCACCATTACATGCTAACTTGAATATCTTTGAAAAAACTTGTGAAATGGACTTGAGATCCATTTCAAAAAATAAGTATTCTTATAAGAAGAGAAAGTCTAACATTATGGAATCTAAATGAGATTATCTCAACCTAGTACATGATTGTGGGATTAGGGTTATGAAACCCGATAAAGGTGGTGGACTGGTCTTTATGGACCATAAATTTTATAGTTTGAGCATGGAAACACATTTGCAAACTGAAGTGTATATACCAGTCAGTATTAATGAAATTAATATAACATATAAAAAGATTAAAAATACACTTGATGATCTTTTTTTGGAAGGGACCATAGATATGGATATACACCGGTATCTAATAATGGATGCCCCTCGAGTACCAGCTCTTTTTGGTTCCCCAAAAATCCATAAGAGACTTAATGATCCCCCTTTAGACCAATAGTTGATGGGAGGGGGTCTGTCACATACGCTTGTGCTAAATATGTAGATAGCACCTTGAAACCCTTGATCGAACAAGAATCTCAGATATGTAAGGATTCATGGAGCTTCCTTGAAAATATTAATAAATTGGAATATAGTGAAGACTCCTGTTTCCTTACCATTGATGTTAAAGACCTGTACACTGTTATTCCCCAAATTCTGGGGTTACAGTGGATTAGGGATTTCATGACCCTTAAGCATATCAATGAAAAAATTTATTTAGTTGAAACTCTGCTTGAAATTGTCTTGAAAAACAACTACATGATATTTGACGGACATTATTTCCTCCAAAGGTCTGGAGTGGCCATGGGCTCCCCCTGTGGGGGTACCTTTGCTAATTGTATTATGGCCTATTGGGAAAGAACGCTGTTATTCCAAAATAGACTGTTCCAAGAAAATGTTGCCTGGTATACGCGTTACCAGGACGACATGTTCCTAATATGGAAGGGACCAAAAACCCTGGTTTCTGAATTTATTGACAGTATATTGTCTATGACAGACTTCTTCGAATTTACTTTTAAATTTGAAGAAGTATCCATTAATTTTTTAGATGTTAAATTGCTTAAGGACACTATGAACCAAAGGTATAAAAGTATCATATATAGAAAGCCCTCTTACTCTAATTCCTTTCTTTTCTTCACCAGTAGCTATCCATATCACCAAAAGAAGGCTGTTGTGAAAGGACAGCTTGTCATTGCGGCTAGGATGGTCACTGATGAAGAAGATTTTCAGACTGAATGTCATTTTCTTAAGTCCATGTTTATCAACAGAGGCTATCCTGAGTCTATGATAGATTCAATTTCCCTTGAAGTAAGTTATAAGAGGAGCACAGGTCATTTTATGCCTTTGTTGGTTAATAAGTTACAATCAAGAGTTGAAGGGTTCGAATCGCCTGTTTGTGTGGCTCGAAATGATGCAATACCTGACTATAGAGTCAGCTTTCTTTACACTTATTCTATAGATCATTATAGAATTAAAGAAATATTGTACAAAAGTTGGTCTTTTATTTTAGAAGATAGTGGCTTATTAAAAACATTAGGAGTGAAACCAAAAGTCACTTTTAGAAGAGGAGCTAATTTAAAAGCATTATTAGAAAGAAAGAGTAAACCTAAAGTATTTGGTAAGGTAGGCATGTCGAAATGTGGGGCATGCCACCAATGCAGATTTATTATGGTTGATAACAAAGCCCAAATAAAAAATGACACATTGTACATCAATGGGAAGTTTAATTGCCTTAGTAAGGGAGTTATCTATGCAGCCATTTGTTCCCAGTGTCCTGCATTTTACATCGGAAAGACTGAGAGAAAAATTAAACAGCGTATTTACGAGCACATCTATGCAATTAATAAGAAGGATATGAATAACGCTTTAGCCAGACATGTGATGGCTTTTCCTGAGCATAATTTTAGATTTACTATTTTGCAGCAGAGACATGTCGACCCTAGAGATGGACCGTGGCAATTGCTTCTAGAAATAGATGAAATCATGTGGCAGATTAAAACAGAAGCTTACATTTTCCCTGGTCTAAACAAACTTGTTTCTATTAAATGTATTTTAAAACATTTAGCCCTGAATAGATGATATAATATGAGTTAATAGTTTTAGTTTTTTATGGGTTGAAATATGTCTACAACATAGTTGCTATTTATTTTAATAAGTCTAGTAACATTCCTTCTGGATAGTACTTCTGTTTAATGGCATTTCAAAAGGTTTTATTCTCATTTTTAATTTTTAATATTTAATGTTTTATAATAATTTATTAATTACAATATTTAAAATGTATTTATTAAGTCCTATATTTCTGCATAGTTTTTAATAAGTAGATGTATTATAACATTGCCTATTTTTGTCTTAGCACTGACCTTGTTTTTGCAGAGTTGTAATACTTTAAGGACAAGCAGCTTCAAGTATTTTAATTGTTAATTAATCAATTGAAATAAGTGTGAAGCATATAAAATGGTGCTACTGTTTTTTCTTGTTGTCTGATGAAGGTGGGACATTGATCTTACCGAAACCCCAAGAGCTTAAAAGTGGGTAAATAAGCATTTAACAATAAGGCAAACAGTACAGTTACAGATTAAATATTTAGAGGAATATGAATGTGTATAAAGTTCATAGGTATATACTATTCTAATGACCAGCAGGACCTTTATAATCCTAGCCATGCAACCCAACCCAATTGTGTCCCTATGTAACATGGGCAACTATTTGGAAGGATATGTTTATTAATAGGTTGCTAAAAGTTTAGTGCGGTATGGAATATTTACGGTCAGCCTCTGTCTATCAGAGGCATGGAGTCCAAACCAAGGGTAATTTTTTTTATTTCCCATCCAATGTTAAAGGTTACGTTTGAATAGGGTTAGGGATAGACTCTGCTTCACATGGATGGAGAGCCTATTCCAGAGTGTGGGGATCCTTTAAGACACATATCTGTCTCACCAGCATGATCTTTTTATGTTGCAAGCAAAGTTTGAATTCTTAGATCTAGTGCTTCTAGTGCTATTCATTTTATAGATGTTCAGAAGGTCCATCAGTGCTGCATCTAAGGATGCCTTATATGTCAGGCATATACTGCCTCTCCTTAACCTGTAGGAGAGTGACTATAGAGATAGGGCTTTAATGCGACATGTATAGGATAGTGGGTTAATACCCTGGATTCTCTTGGGGAGGAACCTTTGTGGGAATTCCAGCTGTTGCATATGCCTGGTCAGGTACATGTACAATGGGATACTGTAATCAATGATGCATCTGATAAGTGCTGGGTAAAGTGGTACTGGACCTGGATGTCATAACCTTACTTATAAATTGGGTGACATAGAATGCTTTTCTTACTACCCTAGCTATGTGTTGGTCAAGGCCAGATTACTGTCTACATATATTCCCAGATCCCTAACTACTGGGTCAATTCTTAGGGTGTCTTATCGATGGAGTAATTAACCTGGGTAGACCAGTTTGCATAAAAAGAAGAATGTGATGTCCTAGCTATCACTTACTAAAGAATACTGGGCCTAACTCCTGTAAGTTAGAAAATATTAGACTACACAGACAAAACAACAAACACATTAATTTTTTAAAGTAAAGTCAAGATAGAACAAAGACCAGTTTCAAATATTTATCCAATGTGATAGTGTTCAATCTCGCCGTTTGTTCTTACACATGGGTTCGGAGCCGATCCTCGGCTCCGTGCCGGCCTCTTGCAAGCTCTGCATCGAGAAGAAGCTCGAGACAATCTAATACCCACAATCCCCCTCTGCCTTTACCTCAGATCTAGTTTGCCGCTGCTGCGTTCGCATCGCTGGGAGCTAGCTCGAGCATCTAAAGTTAAGATATAACTTAATTTGTTATATTTTATTGGATTTTCTTGTTCTATTTGATATATCTTGATATACTGAGTGATTGTGTGTTGAGTGGTTAAATTCTCGGTACCGTTAATCTTATTTAGCGGTTAGAGTTTTTCGGGGCCTACAACCCTTCTTAAATTTAAAAAGGATTTGACATTTAAACCGGATTTGACACTTTTTTTCTCGGATTTGACTATATACTGGACTTGTCTTTTTCTTGTAAAATGTCTGATAAGGTAAAATCAGGATTTAAGCGTTGTCAGTGTGGCCAGAAAATGACAGTGACTGACAACCATAGTTCCTCGTCTACTGCCTTGGCCCTCTCCACTTGCAAGAGGACTGTTCTATCTGTCACTCTTTTAGTGGGAGGTCATGATAGATAGGCGCAGGAAACTCATGGACAGAGGTTTATTAAAACCTTCTTTTCAGGAGGCTCTGGATGCTTCTGACCAGGCATCGAAATCCTCTAAGGAATCGAAGACATCGGAGCCCAAGTCATCGGCTCCGAGCTCTTCAGCAAAGGTTAGATCACCGGTTCCACAGACTTCGGGGCCGAGTGTTCAACTGGTATCGGTTCCTGAGCCTCGAGTCTTGGAACCGGTGATGGAGCTCCCTCCTTCGACCTTATTGAGGTCGGCTCCGTCTTCGGTTCCTTCGACCCGTTCTTCTTCCAAACTCTCTGATATCAATGTGGATCGTGTGGTGCAGAAGTTATTGGAGCATTCGGCCCTGTCCAAACTTATTTCGGTTTCCACCCAGTTGGTGTCGAAACTTGAAGGCCTCCCAGTGTCTCCATCCATTCCTCCTCCAAGACCTGTTCAGTCTTTGGAGCCGGAAGAGACTGATCTTCTGATTGTGGAGCCCTCGGGTCCAGAACCGTCCTTTTCTCGGTCTGTTCCTCTCACCTCGACTCCGTCGGACCCGATACCGGAGTCTCGGAGCCGACGATCTGTCCTTGGTTCGGGGCGAGTCGAACCGGCGTTTCGGTTCCGACTCTTCCCCTCGGGGCCTCGGCGCAGATCGATTCGGCTCCGTCCTCGAGTCGATGCCTTGATTGCCTGTGTCGGGATTCTTCCCATTTCTTGAACCGGGAGATTCTTCGATCACGGGACCGGGCGTTCGACCTAATGAGGAAGGTGTTGTCTACCCAGACAACCACATCAGTGGAAGCAACCTCTCCTCCCCATAAAGGGCCGTTATCCTCTTCTGCACCCACGGCCACATCCAAGCGTCGGGCACCAGTGTCTCAGCCACCCCTGGAGGGTGCCCCCTCTTCCTCGGAGGCTTCTTTGGATGCTCCCCACGAAGAAGTCCCTAGGGAAAGATTGTGTAAGAGGAGACACTTGGATTCTCCACAAGAATCCTTGACATCTGATACTGACTTAGATGAGTCAGAAGGGTCCCCTAAGTCACCTTCAGAAGATGTCTCTTTCGGACATATTGGAGATCCTGAAACAGAGAGGTGACTGGCAGTCCCTTCCCCCTTCTGAGGATGAGTCAGTTTTGCTGAAGGCATTTGGTGCTCGCCCTTCCTCCTCCTGGGTCACTCCGCCCTTCGATGAATTAATGGAACTAATTGCTCGAAGGGTGGGAAACTCCTGACACAGTGGAACCAGTCCCAAGGAAACCCAATAAATACATCACGGCACCTCAGGACAAGTCCTACTTAACAAAGGAGTTCCAGTGGGCTATGGTGGTGGCAGCCACGAAAAGGAGATGTCAGAGTCTTCCTCATCTGTCCATCCCCTAATAAAGATTCTAGGACAATGGATAGATGGGAAGTGCATTTTTAGTTCAGCGGCTTTTTCCATGCAATCCCTGAACTATTTGACCCATTTTACACGTCTACAGAGGGATCTAGTCAAAGAGTTGGGAGATACCCTCCAGGGTACTACAGATGCTGTCTCAGACAAAGTGACAGCGCAACTTAATACCCTTACATCCATTGTGAACTCGTCCATGAGGCTGATTTCCTAGGCAGCCGAAGGTTCGAGTAGGGCAGCAGCTTCAGCGATTGCTCTTTGCAGACAATCCTGGATGCGCTTATGTTCCTTTGCGGAAGCCTTCAAGTCTTCCTTTACTAACGCCCCATTTGACGGTGCCACTCTCTTTGGCCCCAAAGTAAAGGAGACCCTTACCCGGTGTGAACAGGAGGGAAAGACTCTGTCTGCTGTCGGAGTCCGTTTTTCCACCCCAACCAGACCGTACCCCAAAGGGGAACGTGGTGGAAAAATGTGGTTCAAAACCCCAAGGATCTTTCCCAGGCACACAGGGAGATGCCCCCTCTAGAGGCAGAGGAGGGGGCAGAGGTGGAAGATGCCGCCCAGGCGGCAGAGGGGGTCCGCAAAATCAAGGTGACAGGGATACACTCCCTGGTAAACCTTTCCAGCACTCCTGAGAGGAGGCCCGACTGTCCTGCTCTGGAGGCAGTCGGGGTAAACAGCTTTATACCCTCAGGCCTGGCAAAATATAACTACAGACAAGTGGGTAAAAAGCGTGGTTACCAGAGGTTACAACATCCCCTTTCTATCCCATCCCATTCCAAAGAAAAGACTCCCAGATGTACCGCCCCATCTGCGAGCCAGCAGCCATAGAAATTTCAAAGCTGCTAGAAAAGAGTCATCCAACCAGTCCCAGCGGACCAGCAAGGATTCGGGACTTACCCAAGGTTCTTTTAGTTCCAAAGAAAACAGGGGACTGGAGGCCCATCCTGGAACTAAGCTACCTCAATACCTTCGTCAGGAAGGAAAAGTTCCGAATGGTCACGCTTCAATCGATCCTTCCATTCTTACAGAAGGACGACTGGATGTGCTCAATAGATCTAGAAGATGCATACTACCACATCAAAATGGCCAGGGCATCCAGAGATCATTTGCGCTTCAGGCTGGGGGCCAGTCACTTTCAATTTCGAGCCCTGCCCTTTGGTCTGACCTCAGCCCCAGGGTCTTCACCAAATGCATGGCAGTGGTAGCGTCTCACTTGAGACGCCAAGGATTCCAGGTGTTTCCGTATCTGGACGACTGGCTCCTTTCTGCCACCACCCAGCGTCAACTATTACAGGCCAGAGACTTTACTCTTCAACTGTGTGTTCACCTAGGAATTTCCGTAAACTTCGGAAAATCCTTGCTTCAGCCATCACAAAATATTTTGTTCATAGGAGCAGAGTTAAACACACGTCAGTTAATTCTAAGACTACCCCCAGAAAGGATACTATCACTTCAGACTCACATACGTCTTCTACTTTTGTCAAGGAAATCTCCAGCAAAACTGGTACTGAAGGTTTTGGGACTCATGTCAGCCTCCCTTATTGCAATACCCTTGGGAAGGCTGCACATGAGAGTCCTTCAATGGCTACTGTTTGCACAATGGTCGTTTCAACAACTACCTCTAACACACAAGATTCTTATAACGAAAACATGCAAGACACATCTAAACTGGTGGCTTCAAACGTGCAACCTTTCCAAGGGGAGACCATTTGTGCTACCCACGCCTACAGTTACGGTGACCACGGACGCTTCCCTGATAGGGTGGGGGGGCATCTTTCAGGGACAGACAGTCCAAGGCGAATGGACCAATTTGGAGTACAATCTGCACATCAATGTTCTAGAGTTGAGGGCAGTGTTTCTAAGCGTTGCAACACTTTGCTCCCCTTCTTCCTCTAGGAACTATTGCAGCTCAGACGGACAACATGTCAGTAGTCTGGTACATAAACAAGCAAGGGGGAACCAAGTCCTATCAGCTATGCAGAGAGGCCATGAGAATCTGGCAGTGGGCGGAGTCCACGGGTCGCTTTCTAATAGCAACGCACATCCCGGGGTCATCCAACGTCATAGCCGACAGGCTAAGCAGAGCAATTCTGTTACCGCGGTGGTCCCTAAACAGTCAGTGGCGAAAAGGATTTTTCGCACGTGGGGCCAGCCATCCTGTGATCTGTTTGCGTCTACAATGAACGCCAAATGCAGGAGCTACTTTGCCCTATTACCCCCTCCAGGGGAAGTCCCCAGGGATGCACTGATTCACGATTGGCCCCCGGGACTCCTGTACGCATTTCCTCCTTTTCCCCTGATATCAAAGTTTCTCCAGAAAGCCAGAAACCTTCACAGGACAATAATCCTCATTGCCCCATTCTGGCCTCGTCAAATTTGGTTTCCCTTCCTGAAGACACACTGCATTCGGGGACCCTGGATTCTGGACCCAGGGCCAGATCTATTGACTCACTCGTCAGGGGCTCCCCATCCCGCGCTCCAGTCCCTCCATCTAGCAGCTTGGTTGCTCCAATCCCCAACTTAGCCAGGTCTGATCTTCTTTGCCAGCAGTTCGAATATATTGGTGGCTTCTCATAAAGCTTCCACTACTAAAACATATTCTAGTAAATGGGCGATTTGTATTCTGGGCGAATACACAGCAAGTGGATCCTTTTATAGCTCCTTTGAATAAAATATTAGAGTTTTTAACGGACTTATTCCATCAGGGTGCTTCTCCTGCTACACTAAGAGTTCAATTGGCTGCCATTTCAAATTTCCATGTGGAAGAATGTGGGGCTTTTCCCCCCGTTCGACCCTAGAGATGGACCGTGGCAATTGCTTCTAGAAATAGATGAAATCATGTGGCAGATTAAAACAGAAGCATACATTTTCCCTGGTCTAAACAAACTTGTTTCTATTAAATGTATTTTAAAACATTTAGCCCTGAATAGATGATATAATATGAGTTAATAGTTTTAGTTTTTTATGGGTTGAAATATGTCTACAACATAGTTGCTATTTATTTTAATAAGTCTAGTAACATTCCTTCTGGATAGTACTTCTGTTTAATGGCATTTCAAAAGGTTTTATTCTCATTTTTAATTTTTAATATTTAAAGTTTTATAATAATTTATTAATTACAATATTTAAAATGTATTTATTAAGTCCTATATTTCTGCATAGTTTTTAATAAGTAGATGTATTATAACATTGCCTATTTTTGTCTTAGCACTGACCTTGTTTTTGCAGAGTTGTAATACTTTAAGGACAAGCAGCTTCAAGTATTTTAATTGTTAATTAATCAATTGAAATAAGTGTGAAGCATATAAAATGGTGCTACTGTTTTTTCTTGTTGTCTGATGAAGGTGGGACATTGATCTTACCGAAACCCCAAGAGCTTAAAAGTGGGTAAATACGCATTTAACAATAAGGCAAATAGTACAGTTACAGATTAAATATTTAGAGGAATATGAATGTGTATAAAGTTCATAGGTATATACTATTCTAATGACCAGCAGGACCTTTATAATCCTAGCCATGCAACCCAACCCAATTGTGTCCCTATGTAACATGGGCAACTATTTGGAAGGATATGTTTATTAATAGGTTGCTAAAAGTTTAGTGCGGTATGGAATATTTACTGTCAGCCTCTGTCTATCAGAGGCATGGAGTCCAAACCAAGGGTAATTTTTTTTATTTCCCATCCAATGTTAAAGGTTACGTTTGAATAGGGTTAGGGATAGACTCTGCTTCACATGGATGGAGAGCCTATTCCAGAGTGTGGGATCCTTTAAGACACATATCTGTCTCACCAGCATGATCTTTTTATGTTGCAAGCAAAGTTTGAATTCTTAGATCTAGTGCTTCTAGTGCTATTCATTTTATAGATGTTCAGAAGGTCCATCAGTGCTGCATCTAAGGATGCCTTATATGTCAGGCATATACTGCCTCTCCTTAACCTGTAGGAGAGTGACTATAGAGATAGGGCTTTAATGCGACATGTATAGGATAGTGGGTTAATACCCTGGATTCTGTTGGGGAGGAACCTTTGTGGGAATTCCAGCTGTTGCATATGCCTGGTCAGGTACATGTACAATGGGATACTGTAATCAATGATGCATCTGATAAGTGCTGGGTAAAGTGGTACTGGACCTGGATGTCATAACCTTACTTATAAATTGGGTGACATAGAATGCTTTTCTTACTACCCTAGCTATGTGTTGGTCAAGGCCAGATTACTGTCTACATATATTCCCAGATCCCTAACTACTGGGTCAGTTCTTGGGGTGTCTTATCGATGGAGTAATTAACCTGGGTAGACCAGTTTGCATAAAAAGAAGAATGTGATGTCCTAGCTATCTCTTACTAAAGAATACTGGGCCTAACTCCTGTAAGTTAGAAAATATTAGACTACACAGACAAAACAACAAACACATTATTTTTTTAAAGTAAAGTCAAGATAGAACAAAGACCAGTTTCAAATATTTATCCATTCTAGTTCCTCATTCGTATTCCCCAGAGACCATTTCATGATTTCATTTTAAAGGAAAACATTATATCTGCTTAATTTAGTTTTTTTCCTTCTCACAACAAAATTTTATAAACCAGATATTCCACCTCTAAAGAGAATGGATTAATTGCACGAGCCCAGAAAAAATAAAAAACACCAGCACACATACACCTTGTAACAGTCTGTATTTTAATATTTTTTTTCTTTTCAGATTTTTAGCAGCTACTTCTTTGAAGTAGATTGTAATTATATTTTATGACCTGATAGCAAATGAAATGAAAGAGGTTACATTTTACATTTCAGGTAGCACATTCATTCATTCCTCTCTTTTCATCTCCTTTTATTCTTACAAGAGAAAAGTTCCCAGAATTACACAACTTCTGCAGACCAAATGTGTTACTAGCAGGAAATAATGCAAAAATATGCAACATCTTTAAATCTCTTTTTCTTAGCCAGGCATCAGCCCTGGCACTGCAATCCTCACCCCTATAAGAACCTCAAACAAGTCTTCAGGAGGCATGACTCAAGAAATGAAGCTTGATAACAGGGCAAAGTCTTTTTAGGATGTTATCCCATACCTTTTCTAGAAAGACCTTCTGCATTCCCCTTAGCAGAACCATGTCTATGTTGGGTGATCATATTACAGGAATCATTCTAATAAACTTTCCATTTTGCCTACTTGCTCTGTGTAGCCATTTTAAAGGGTTGTGGTCTGTTACCACAATGATCTTTCTATCATACAGATAAGATTGTAACTTTTGCAAACGCCAGACTAGGTCCAGATACTCCTGTTCTATGTCTGTGTATTTAATTATTTATGTATGTTTGAATGTATGTATATTTTTATGTTTAGTTTCTGGAAAAGTCCGTCTGGGCGGAATGCCCTTTTCAGCAAGGGCGCAGGGAGAAATGTTCCACAAACTTTCAAATAAAGTAAACATATGATGACATATGTCACTTGGTGTAATGAACATGAAAATAAATCATATCAAGCAGTATTAATAATAATACATTTTACAGAAAGCATTCAATGTTATCAAGGTAAATATTATAAGACATGGAAACAGAGAGTTATAAGAACAGAGAGTGACAATACTGAGATGAACAAAGAGGAAATAAATAAACCAAGGGTGACTGGCCAAGAGTGTGAGATCGTACGTTAAAGTTAGTTTTAGTGGAAGAGTATAGGATGATAATTTAAAATAAAAGTATGTAAGAGTCAGAAACAGTGTGGATTGTACAAAATAGTGGGAGCTTAGTGGAATATTTAGAGGTAAAAAAGTATTTTAGCTTCAAGTGTATAGAAAGGGAAGAAAAGAGAGAGTTCAGAAGAATACAATAAGGATAGATGTCAAGAAGACCGAATAAGTGAAGAATGACGTTGCAGGTGGGGGGATTTGAGACAAGGTGAAATTAGTAAATTGAGAAAAGTACGTCAAGGGGAAAAAGTGATGAGAGTGGAAAACACTGGATAATAAAGACAGAGGGACAGTTTGTCAGAGGGGGAGTTGAAACATAAGGAAAGAAAGTGAGGAGAAACAGAGGATATAAAATTGATAATATAGCTCTATATAAAGGGGGTGTATGTGAGTTGCAGTATAGAGAAGTTGTGGAACAAAATTAAATATAATAGATAAATTACTCAGGTGGCATACACGAGCATAACCAAGAATGAGTTTAGTAGGAGTTTGAAAAACTTGGCGTTAGGTATTTGTTTTAGCTATAGAAGATGATATTCCATATATTCCCTGTCTTGACTGACATCTGCAACTCAAGTACACCTTTGGGTGCTCTTCTGCCTATGGGTAAACCTGACTAAACACAGTTTCCATCACATATGTAGAAGCAAATGTATACCTGTACAATGAATTCTTGACTATAATTAGTAATGACTAATGCAGCTGCTGATTTTTCCCCTTGCCTGAGGAGTCAAGGGTACTTAATAGTAACCCAAGGTCAGGCCAGTTTGATACTTAGACCCACCCAGCTATTCTGAAATTTCATCTGTCTTGGACATGGGTTAATCATTTGCCTCTGTGTGACCGTTCAATTTATTGTAGTCTACACAGAATCTGATGCTGCCATCTTTTTTGGCAGTAGCTCCACTAGTAACGCCATGGGACTGTTAGACTCCTAGATTATTCCCAGTTAGAATATGTCCTGCTGTTCCACTTTCAGGGTTTGCCTGTTTCTTTCAGACATCCTCTAAGAGACTTGTGTAGTGGTCCACTGGGGTCCTTTGTGGTCAGTCAGGTAGGTACACCTGGCTTACTAGTAAACATATCCTCAAATTCCTGTAACAATATTTGTAGTTCCTGGTAATAGTTAAAAGTCAGCTGTTGTGACAGTGCTGCATCTATATCACTTTGCCAAAACCCAACTTCAGCGAAAAGACGTTCATCAAACACAAATCAGTGAACGGCTGTTCATCGAATGTTCACATCAGCGAACATGTTTCCCAGGGAAGTGAGTTAGTTGCCCAACATACCGAGTGACACACACACCGCAGTAAATCAAAATCACCATAGAGGGGAGCTATGCCCCCCACACTTATATATACCAACTCCAAAATCACACTACTGTGGGGAAAAGGGCAAATTTCCATATGTTGGCCAACTAACTCACTTTCCTGTGAAAAAGTTCACTGATGTGAACGTTCAGTGAATGGCCATTCACTGAAGTTGGATTTCAATGAACTGATATAGACCTGACAGTACTTCTGTATTCACTGAGGTATCAGTTTGAGCCTTCCTTTGGAGATCTATCTCCAGATCATTATCAATTTCCTCCTGCAACTCACTGTAGATACTAAGTACCAGGATGTCTGTCATGATAGGATTTTAGTATGTTAATATGGTAGAGTTTGTGCTTCTGCCTCCTGCCTGGCAACTCTACCACACATTTGGCATCACTCATCATTTTTCACAGTGGTGAAAGGGCTTTCCCAGCCTGCCTGCAGCAGTCTGGAATAAGTACAATCTCTCACTGCATACAGAATATTGAATCTGACTGTTCTGTCATACCAGACCTTTTACTGCTGTTGTGCCTGTACAAGATGGTGTTGAACCATCACCATGAGCTCCACAAGCTTAGTCATGAAGTTTAGGACTCACTGCAAAACAGATTCCTTGTGGGAATCACACTCACAACAAATTAGATTGGGGCCTCCTCACCCTATCATGATTTAGCAGCACAAAGGACAAAAGAAAACTGCATTCCTGGGGCACCTCCATGTATGCAAAGAGATGGGGCAAATGTCCCACTCTCTTTTGAACTGGTCTGTAAGTCTTTCAACAAAGTCTTTAGTATAGAGTTAAACCTCTCCAGAAAACTGTTTGTCTGGGGATGTGTTAAAGTCCAATTTAAAATATACATAAATAACATTAATTACCTTTTAGTCTTGAGTCAAGAATAACTCTTCAGGATGTGCAAAACATTTTCTTTTTATTTAAATCCACATTCATCAGCGCTGGGAGACTACCTTCACAGTTTAAAAATCAGTCTCCCCAAACAGCAAAAATACACAGTTTTTATTTCCTTTTCTTATCAGTATCATGCATGCAGAATACTCACATTGACAAATAGGATCTCTGGAAACCCTCGTGCTTCTCTCTTAATGCTGCACGTGAACACTCAACAATCATGTTTTTAGTAACAATAATGTTTTAGAAAAAGAACAACCATCTGGCTTGGTAATCAGTCTTGTTTTCTGAGCTTCTATATTTCAGTACCAGTAACATTCTAACTCCCTAACATTCCTTGTAACTACCCATCCCAGCCTGGGAAGGTCAGAGCTTACATAAAACAAAATCTCTTTCACATTGAGTACTTTCCTCCCCTCCTGGGCATTCCAGACTCTGTAGACCATAGTCACATCCCTTAACCCCTTCAGCACTTTCTTTACCTTCAGTCATCTGTTAATACACTTTACAGCTTGATATTAGAATGCAGTTGTGAAACACTTAGAACTACAATAAGTATTTGTGGTTTGGACAACTATGCATCTATACTATATATCATTTATAACATGAACAAATATTAAATAATTCATCAAACATATTTGTGAAGAAATTATAAGTTAATATGCATTTTGTGTAGAATAATCAGGAAAGATGCATTTTTCTCTAACAGACTCTCTCCTTTGACACTACTAGTGCCATAAAATACACAATTATATTTTGATTTTCCTTAATTTGATAAAATACGCTTCATCTGTAGTGATTGACTTTTCATTCATCTTAAGTTCATCATCAGGTACAAGTGGCATTTCTCATGCAGGTGCAATCATGGACTTTGTGATTACAACCTTTAGAACAGAAAATATTAAAACAATTAAAAGAATAATACCAATTTTTATACCTTGTAATATACTAGTTTCCAGGTTTCCAAATATACTACCCAACCATCTAAAAAGTGTCCATTATTTAGAAGTACTGTACAAATATTTAGCCCTCTGCTCCATGAAATTGGCCAACTTTTCTTTTTGTTCATTATGGTAGCCAGTAATACAAGAACAACAATGATATTTATGAGGGCACATGACTTCCCTTTTGTAGCAGGCATTATATTGAGTGCCAATCAGTTCTGTAACATTACAATTCATATTGCAGTCATTTTTCAGTTTGTCATGGTGATGTGATATGAAGTATGGTTAGCTACCTTCTGAAGAATTTGAGTAGCATGGTGATTTCAAGCACTGCCTTTGCCCTCCACACCCAGGAGTTAACTGAAAATACTTGCTCCACCCAGTGGATTTCCCACTTATTTCTCAGTCTACCTGCTGGATGGTTCTCTAAATGTTGAATAGTAGGAGTAATATAGCCCACAAAACAACATCCTGACCAGTTTGTGGGTAACCAGGCATAGGCATGATCACCACAAATGTAGCATCTTAACTGTAAGGAGTTCAACACATTTTCATGTCTAGTGTCATTGTATTTGGTGATTTCTGCTGGCACAATCCCATTTCTGGCATAACGTGTGTCCACGATTTGTGGTAGCAAGCTGAAGAGACACAACCTTTAAAAATTAGTCAGATTACACCAGGTTAGATTGGTGTCCACAACGTACTGTCAAAGAACCAAGAGGAAACTATTTTCTCTCAACCAGGTTATTAAAGGAAACAGTAACAAACATAGAGCAAAATTACCTGTTGTCGTAGGATTCATCATAAAGTACTGTTTTAGTTGACATTTTTCCTTATACGTTTCACTGGGCAGATGATTTGTCCTACACATTTTGATCTTCTTTCAACAGCAATGATGATTTGTCTGGGGCACACAACAGGTCTTCTTATAATGGAATGAGTGAATTCAGGTTGGTTGTGTTGCACAGTGGATCGCAGTCAGGGTGGTGAGGATTATAAGGTAAAGGGCTTTTTACCTCGGGCTCTAACAGTTCTTTTTTTTAAAGTTTTCACATAAACCAGTCACCTGACTACAGCTGGTGGCAGGGCTGGTCAGGTGGTGGAGGAAGAGATACTGCTGTAAGAAATGAATATTTTCTTTCATTATCCATTACAGTTGATCTTTTCATTTGACACGGGGGCAGCTGGAAGGGCTGTGGGTCTTCCCATTAATATCTCATAGGGTTTTAATTTCCTTGTAGAACTGAAAGTCTCTCTGACCATTTAATGTTTGTTTAGTACAAATCTTTGAGAAAAAAATATAAGGGTCTTATTAACCCTCTCTACTAGTCCAGATGATTGTGGATGGTTGGGACAGTAAAGACTCAACTTAAAAAATATTTCCATAGCTCCATGGTCAGGGAATTAAATGAATTTCCTGTTTACTATTGATAGTACAAGGTACCCCAAATTTACAGAATCTGCTTTGTGACATGGGTGAGCTTTTACCTGTGCAGAAAATATAAAAATCACTACTAAAACATATTGTAAATTATGTACTTTAGTCATTTGGAGAAAGTCCAACTGTACAATAACAAAAGGTCCCCAAGGTGGTGGTAAGCATGCAGCCTTAATATTTGCATTTTTTTTTTTTTGCTGATATTGTATTGTAAAAAAATCACACAACTATTAACATTAAAGTCAAACAGAAGCACAAACCAGTCCAAAAAACAAAAGTAGCCCAAGTGAAGCAGCTGGATTGGACACACTCACCAAAAATGGATGAATCAGTAGTATAAATCAAGAAACTACTTAATTGAATCAATACACAAATCTAGGAACAAAATGGATAAGCGCTTTCGTCTTGATAATCTAGACTTCATCAGACAACAGTTAAAGCATAGATACTTCCTTTTATACAAACCAAACAGGAAGTGACATAATTCAAAGTTAATTAGGGCAGATAAATGACTTTACATTAAATATTCATGGGATAAATAAAATAAGATAAAATGAAATCCTAAATATAGCAACAAACTGCAAGACACAAAACCCACAGCAGTATACATACAAGTTAAATACATTAAATATAAAAAAAAATGAAATTACAAATTTATAAAAAGACTGATGGTATGTAATGTAATAAACAGAATAAAAAACATTTAAAACCATGCAAAATAACAATATGATATCTCTGTGTGTGTAACATGGTATATTAAACAGTAATTATTTGGGAGGTAATATTACCTCTCCAATGCCTTTAATTTCAGTAAGGAGCTGATTTAAATATTTTCATTTAAGCCAGGCCAGTTTCCTGCATTCAAGTGTAGCTACCAATATAATTCTCTTTTTTCCAGCAGTAGTGACCATGCTCCTCTAACATCAGTGTGGATATTGTCTATAATGAAGAATAAAAATTTATGATCGTTGTTCTCCATTATGTGCTTACTTAATGCATTGGTGTCTTTAGTATTTTTAATATCATATAAATGTTCGTAGATGCAGTTCTTCAGCTTCTGGTCAGTCTTCTCAACATAGAAACAAGAACAAACAGTGCACATAGCACAATATACTACTTTCTCAGAACAACAGCTTTATTTCTGCCTGATCTTAATTTCCACATTGTTGAGACAAAATATATTACCTTCTTTTACAAATTTACAATAGTTGCATCTACCACACATATTCATGGAACCAGGTTTTTGGTGAAAGAGCAGGATCCTAGTTTCAAAAATGTTCTTTAAATTCTTTCCTTTTTATACACAATAGTAGGTTGTGAGCCAATCACAGATCTAATATTCTTTTCATGTTTAAGAATGGACCAATTTTTCAATAAAATATCCCAGAAAATGAAACTCTCATCAGTAAAAATAGTAATAAATGAGGTTTTAAAATCTCTATTTTCTTCCACTATGCTAGTGTCATGAATGTTGGCCGAAGGTGAGGTAATGAATATACTATCACCAGAAAGTAAGTTGAGGTAAAAAACTTTTTCCCTTTTGTTGACAACCTCAGTCATGATGTTAATAATAAATTTGTGAGGGTAACCTCTTCTTAGAAACATTTCTTTCAGCGTGTCACATTCATTCAGAAATTCATCTATTAAAGACACCATACGTGCTGCACGCACTGATTGGCCTTTAACAATAGCCTTCTTTTGTTTTGTAGGGTGGGTGCTAGAATAATGTTGCAGAGAGTTAGAATAAGTATTTTTTTCTAAAAATCTTTAAAACAAACTTCTTATCATGATAGTCCTTGAGTAAAAGGATGTCAAGGAAAGAAATCATATTAAAATCACTGTTGTGAGTAAACTTTAAGAAATGAGTGGTGGTTCCAATATATGCAATAAAATCATTAACAAGTTTGTTAGATCCATCCCATAAAATAAATATGTCATCCAAAACCTTGGTATAAAAATGAATATATCCAAAATACTTTGAGGGGAACAAGAATTTTTTCTCCCATTGTTTTACCACAATGTTGGCATATAGCCCACCACATGCTGACCCCATGGCCACTCCCTCTTGCTGTAAATATATTTCCTTATTAAAAAGTATAAAATTGTTTTTGAGAACCATTTCCATCAAGTGTACATAAACCAGAACCACAAAGTGTGCTATACCTTTCTCATAAAGGTATTCTGTGAATCAGTCTAACCCTGTATCATGAGGTATTACTGGAAATAAATCCTTGACGTCAATGGTTATAAACATATAGGTATCTTTAAAAGGTATTTTATCAATTGCTTCTAAAAAACTCCATGAGTCCTTACAAATGTGTGCTTCATTCAGTAGATGTTCTTTTAACTTGTTGTCCAAATATTTTGCCAAGGGGTGAGTGATAGAACCTTTAGAATCAACTATGGGGCGCATAGGTGGTTGTGTGAGATCCTTGTGCAATTTTGGTAGTCCAGACATTACAGATAGTCTGGGATAGGGAACTGACAGGTAATTAAACATATCAATAGTAACTGATTCTTCAATGAAAAGATCTTGTAGTTAATTTCTTATTTTGTTATATGACACAATTAACTCATTTAGAGAATCTTTTGAGTACGCTTTTCCTTCTAAAATAAATAACATCTTCTCATTATAATCATCGTAGTTCATTAGAACCGCCCTTCCCCCTTGTCTGGTTTCATAATTCTAGTTGCATGCGCAAAAACCTTTATTTCATCAATTAACCTTTTTTCATTTACATTAGAGTTCCTATTTAAGAACTTGGAATTATGTATGTCAAGTTCACAAATGTTCTCGAATAGTTGAACCACAGGGTGGAGTAGAGTATTGTAAGTGCTAGATATAGCCAAAGGATTGACGAAAGAAGCAGAAGGGGAATTATTTAAAAAATTCAAATTTAGTTTATGTATGTAAATAAATTCTTAGCTCCATTAAAGTACTGGCAATATCCAGGGATTGTGAGGGCACAAAGGTAAACCCTTTGGCAAACAGATTGCAATCCTTTTTGACTGCAGATGCCTGTTCTAAAGATAAGAGGTGAACAGGAGAACTAAGTTCAGATGTAACAGTACCACACTGATCTTGTGTTCAAAATGCAGAGGTCTGAGAAACAGCAGAAACTTGTACATGAGCCATCTGTACCAGTACATATGAGGGTGGGGTGCAGTAGCTACTTATCATCCTCTTTAGAAGTCTTTGCTTTTTTTCCATCCTTAGGTTTTATTTTGCCAAACCTGTCAAAACAAGATAAAGGGATCCCTTTTACTGGTCTGTAGTGCTTTTTTTTAAACATCTTTTACCTGTTGCAACAGTTTATCAGCATCCTGTAACCCCCTTAATGCTGGCTCTTTTTTCCTTTTAAGAACGTCAGTATACCAAGAATAAAATACTGACATTTGTTACCCACTTAACTTTGTTTTTCTTCTTTTTTTCCCCAAAATACCTTTCAAGTTCATTAATTTATCCCTATCATAAATTCAATTTAATGGAAATACTCCACCAGAACAATTCTTAGTAAGCTGAAACCAGTCATGCTAATACTTACAACTTCCTTTATTTTAATTAATTTTAATTATGATACATAAAATATGCAGGTGTTCCCTTTTCAGGGATTCAATCTTGCTTGCTTATCTTTGTTCCCGCTGTTCTCACTCTCTCTTTTTTTCATTTTTTTTATATGTTTCTTTTCTTTTTTTTTTTTATCCTGGCAGTTCAGAGGAAAGAAAAATAACTATCAATCCACACACCATTCAGGGGTGGAAGGGTAGGAATTCTGTCATCATGCAGTGACAGAGGAGTGGTTTTGATGAGCCTTTACCCACAACACCCCATTGCTTTCATTGCATCACAAGCTCAAAAGTTACAGCTCTAGCATTGCAATTGGGATAATTGTGTCCAGAACTGACCACTCTTTTTGACCCTCTGAGGGAACTTTCACACAGTTACACCTGGACTTGATTTAACAACAGACACATTTACGTCCCAACATTCTGTAGGCACATACATTTGAATTAACTCTACTTTTAACTTTTCTCTTTGTCTCTCTCTCTCTCTCTGCAGTTGTAACATCATACAACATCACAGGCATCAGTCATACATTAAAGCATCACAAAGCAAGCAGTCATGCCTCTTACCATTTTTTCCGAAGGGTACCACCCGCAACACAAGCCACCACCTTGTGTTAAATTCTCTCTTTTATTTTGTTGTTAATATATACACATATACAGTAACAACTTGTCCTTAGTTACTGTGGGATCCGCCTACTATAATCTTGAGGGTACCACCCTCAACACAAGGCACCTCCTTGTGTGTGAAATTGTCTTTTTGTTATGTGCACATAACCTTGTCCTTATTTCCTGTGGGATCCACCTTATGACTTTTACATATAAGGAATAAGCAAATTTCTGCCATTTCACAAGGCAGCAGACACCACATACCCAACAAGCAACTCAGTCATTCAACAAACAGGAACCTCATATAATTAAAAAGCAAAGTCGGTCATTCAACAAAACAGTACACATTATATGCTTAAAAGCAAGGTCAGTCATTGAACAAACCAGGAAACATTATATCCGGAAAAGCAAGGTCTGTCATTGAACAAAACAGTATATACTTAAAAACAGTCAGTCATTTAATAACACAATAAATACATTGCCACCATTACTTTGAACTGCAGTTGTCTAAAAGAGAGGAAACAGAAAGAAAGAAAGAAAGAAAGAAAGAAAGAAAGAAAGAAAGAAAGAAAGAAAGAAAAACATCTCTAGCCTATATGTTTGCACACCCTGAATAGTTAAGTGTCTGACCTCTGACCATTCCATACAAAACAGTGTGGAATTCACAGAAGAACTTTCTTTGCTGGGCCCTTATAATTTATTCCACAGTGTTCCGCAGCAAAATCAAAGTTCAGATTTTAAGCTCGGCACTAAAATGTTAAAGTGCAGTTTAAAATATACATAAATAACATTAATTACCTTTTAGTCTTGAGCCAAGAATAACTCTTCAGGATGTGCAAAACATTTTTTTTATTTAAATCCACATACATCAGCACTGGGAGACTAGCTTCACAGTTTAAAAATCAGTCTCACCAAGCAGCAAAAATACAGTTTTTATTTCCTTTTCTTATTAGCATCATATCTCCAAAAAGCCGCTAATGAAATAGCATACCCCATATCAGTTTTAATCAATAGAACTATCCACGAAGCCTATATTCCCCACATCTGGAAAATCTCCCACATTGTTCCTCTTCATAAAGGGGGAGATTCCACTGAACTTTCAAATTATAGGCCTATAGCCATTCTGTCTCCCTTGGCTAAAATAATGGAAAAATGTATCCACAAGCAATTTCTTGCCTATCTGAATCAAAACACTCTCCTAGCCCCCTCCCAGCATGGATTTAGACCTTGCCATAGTACAACATCAGCCCTTCTGTCCTTCTCCCATACAATAAATCAAAACCGCAATGACAACAAGCTCTCCTCAGCCCTCTTCCTTGACCTATCCAAGGCATTTTATATGGTAAATCACCAGCTACTCTTAAACACATTAAAATCACTCTCCATAGATAACCTAGCAATTACCTGGTTTCATTCTTACCTAAGTGACAGACAACAAGCTGTACTGTGGAGGAATAACCTATTGCCCCTTTTACCAGTCACCCTTGGAGTCCCACAGGGATCTATATTAGGTCCCCTCCTATTCTCCATATTCATTAATGACCTGTACAAAGTCATCCCTGATGCAACTTGTATTCAGTATGCAGATGACTCAATCCTAATCTGATCTGCCACCTCCCCCACAGATTTACAATCTTTGCCCCAAATCACTTTCAGCAAAGTAGAGAACTGGCTCACTGGTTGCCAACTACTATTAAACCCAAATAAAACCAAACTATTACTCTTCTCCCCCACTCGCAAGGTCCCCTCACCATCTCTCACCATAATATCTAACAATGGTACCATAATTTTCCCAGAACCTAGTACTAAACTACTGGGAGTGATCATCGACAACAACCTCAGGTTTTATGCTCACATAGACAAAACTATTAAAACAGTTAATAAAAAATTAGGCTCTTTATACAGGATTAAACCATTTCTAACCCCATCTGCTATAACTGTTATTGCCCTTACACATCTGCTATCGACCCTTCTTTATGCCTTACCCATCTTTGTAAACCTAAGCAAATCAAACTTCAATAAATTTACTAGGTGCTAAAATAACATTGCCAGATTTGCCACAGGATCAGCATATAGAATTCATAACTGAAATAACATTCAATCGTTAGACTGGCTTGAACTACCCTATCAACTGCAGTATAACCAACTAACAGTTGTTCACAAAATCCTCTACCAACCAGACAGTACACCCATACTGAAAAATATTACTACCCCGTACAGTAACCTAAAATCCCTTCACTCTTCCAAAAAAATGCTAGTGCAAACGGTTAAAACCAACAATTTAGCTGGTGAATCACTATTCTCCAACTCTGCTGGTAAAAACTGGAACCTACTTCCTGCTGAACTCAGCACTGACCCCTCATTATCCCAATTCAAAAAATCCCTTAGGAAATACCTATAAATGCAGTGGCTTTGTCCTTGTACAAACCCTGACTAACCCCCACTCAAGCATAATTCATAAATGAGAACCTCATTACAAGAATAAAACTCTGACTCTCTAACTGTTTAAAATTCTGTGTATCACCCACCTACTGGAAAGATTTAAAGTTAACACTACACCATGTATGATAACCACCTTAATATATGTATTTTCCTTTTTCAGATGAAATCTTTAACTATTTTTTTCTCAGCTACTTGCTTCCAACCTTTGCTGTGTGTGTGTGAGAAAAACATGTACCTGTGTGTACATATCGTTAAACAAATCTCAGTTTTGTGATAACTCAGTATAATAATTTCACTGTATTTACACTTATTTTTGTACAATTGGAGCTTTTCTCCCTGGGTTTCCGCTGAAAATGGACCTGTTTACAGTCAGACTTTCCCGGTTAACAAATGTAAACTAAACTAAAATAAAATAAAATAAATAAATAAATCATGCATGCAGAATACTGATGTTGACAAATAGGGTCTCTGCAAATGCTTGTGCTTCTCACTTAGTGCTGCACATGAACACTCAACAATCATGTTTTTAGTAACAATAATGTTTTAGAAAAACATAAGCTATCTGGCTTGGTAATCAGTCTTGTTTTCCAACCTTGTATATTTCAGTACCAGTAACATTCTAACTCCCCAACATTCCTTGTAACTACCCATCCCAGCCTGGGAAGGTCAGAGCTTACACAAAACAAAATATCTTTCACATTGTGTACTTTCCTCCCTTTCTGGGCATTCCAGACTCTGCAGACTATAGTTACATCCCTTAACCCCTTCAGCACTTTCTTTACCTTCAGTCATCTGTTAATACACTTTACAGCTTAATATTAGAATGCAGTTGTGAAACACTTAGAACTACAATAAGTATTTGTGGTTTGTGTAACTATGCATCTATACTATATATAATTTTTAACACGAACAAATATTAAATGATTAATCTAACATATTTGTGAAGAAATTGTATGCATTTTGTGTAGAATAATCAGGAGAGATGCATTTTTCTCTAACAGATGGCAGGCGTCGTCTTTAGATGCTTGACCCAACAACACATCCACAAACATTTCAGGAGGTCTGACATAAAGTTGGCATGTCTATCAATTACTATTTCTCTAGGAAGACTCACACTACTGAAAATGTTGAGTAAAGCATTTGCCATAATCTCTACTTCAGTGGTAGGTAAAGCGACCATCTGTGGGTATATAGTGGTATAATCCGCCACTGCTAGGCTATATTTCTTACTTGTGGAACTTGGGTATACAGTGGTACCAGAATATTCATAGCAACCTTGTTAAATGGTTCGTTAGTAACAGGCAAAGGCATTAATGGAGCCTTTGCTTTGTCTCCAGCCTTGCCAATCTTTTTGCACTGCTTACATATTCTTAAATGACATGTTACATTCTTTGCAACTCCTGGCCAATAACAATTCTGCATAAGCTGCCTTTTAATACACTTTATGCAACTTAGAAAATTGGATGGGAATTGGAAATTCATGCCTGGTCTGGCACCTATGTCTTTAATGGACACAGGCAACCTGTAAATGGTTCATCTCCGAGGTCCCTGCTTACATTTATCAAGGTTATCCGATATCAGAACTTGTCAGAGATTTGGGATGTATGGCTAGGCTTAAAAAGGCCCTTATGGTTGTTAGCCTAATAAACACCTATGAACCTATGAACTATGTTACTGCAAAGAGAATTCCATGAGCTATGACCAGAAATGCCTTTCAGTAACCTATGAGTACTACCATCTGCTGTATTACCTCTCCTTGTAATATTTTTTAGGGGTGAGTTCCCTGTACAGTAATCCTTTGTAAGATTTTGCAGATTTCTTCTACCCTTGCATATCAGAGACCTTCTTGGCTATCTCCCAGAAGTCCTTGGGAATCCAGGAGCTGAGCCTGTCTCATCTCATCCTAGCCGACCCTTCCCAGCTCCCTGTCCAAAAGAAGTCTAGTGCTGTATACCAAAGGTACCTCCAGTTTTGGCTGACTAGTATGACCTGTCTCTCCCTAGAAGTATCACTTTCCAAAGGAAATCCAAGGGAGATGCTGTAGCTCATTTCCTGGTTCATTGCAACTGACTAAATCCACCTCTGAAGTGGCACTATTACCAGAACCAGATATAGGTGTGTGGCCATGGGTGGGTCTCCTCTACTGCCTTCCCCACATGACTGTCTCCATGATTGACTGCAATAGCATGCACACAAGGGACTGCATTGTCAAAACTGCTCCTTATTAGGACATCAGCAGGAATGCCTTCAAACCATACCTCTCAACTGTACAGATTTTTGCAGAATGTCCAGATTTTTGCCTCATAGTTTTGATCTGTTCCTCATAACAAAATGTGCTTTGACAAATCACTGGGATGATTTAAGGACTAAAGTCACTAAATAATGATACACATTTGAGTTGTGGACTTCATATCCTTCAAAAAATGTATAACAACACAGCTCATGCTATTCTAACAACTTTTTAAGTTAATAAGAGCAATATTTAAAATGTGTACCTATTTTTGGACCTTTGTCTCCCATTATGTTGGGCTTTGTACAGCTTTCTTACTCTAAGAGGTTGAGAGGTATGCCCTCATACTGCTGGGTCTCCTTTCCTCTTCCCAGTTCAGATAAATTCTTCCCAAAGGTACATGAAATGCTTTCCCATCCAAGGCCCTTACTGTAGCAGGCAGCTAGGGCAATTAGTGTTCTTATCTGACCACTGCAGGCTTGAACTATGGTTATGCCTGTGGCTGTGACCCTTTTAGTAATGGCCTCCTTTCCCTCTACCAGGATAGGATACAGACGTTTGTGATAGATAGGTACAGTTGTTTCTAGACTACCCACCACTATCATAGTGCTAGTCATGGTTGACGCTTTGCTCTCCCTCACCTCAGTGGACAGTGAGAATGCACATGTCCCATATCTGAGACAGTGGCAAATCTTGACTATGTATCAAATACCACAGCTTCTTTTTTTTTTCCTATGTAACCTGCTGTGATGGCCTAGACTGCCTGTGTGGGTTCCCTTATGTACCAGTTATGTGCCATAACTGGCACCCCTCCTCCTATGTACTGGCAGCTTGCTAGCAGATAGAGGTCGTGTTTTCACTCCATCTTCTCAGGAGTGTTAGACTCCCAGTGATTAAGTTTTCTTCCCTAAAAAAAAGATCTGCAAACATTTCAGATGTGGTGACCATACATCCACTCACCCATCAGTGAAAAAGTGCTTATTCTGATATATATATTCACTACATCTGCCTCTCTTTTATGTTCTAAAAATGCCTTTATGTACATTTCTAGGATCAGTTTAAAATAAGCAAGCAAACATTATTTTCAACTTTAGCTTAAGTTAAACAATCAGTATCACAAAGTTTAAAACTGCATGCATTGCTTGACTCAAGAGCATACATTATTTTCAACTTTAGCATAAGTTAAACAATCAGTATCACAAAGTTTAAAACTGCATGCATTGCTTGACTCGAGCATAAAAATTAAAAGCCTCACCTGCTGCCCTTGGTCAACTTGGTGCTAATTACATTCCCTTTCAAATGCCCTTTAAAGTTATGCAAATCATCCCCCTCTTTATACTGACCACAGCTTGTAGGGTTCCCCCACCCCATGACTAGTATATCATCTGTCGCTCATTCTGAAGCTGCTTCTCTCTCTTTTTTTTTTTTTTTGCTCCGCCTCCAGATTCATAGATTAGTACTAGGCTAACTGACCTTCTGGACCATTTTAAGCTTAGTGAATTACTCCATGGGAGAATCAGACCCTACACCTTATGTCTGCAACATAAACACACTAACCATTATGCCAACGTCTCGTCTTTCGGATTCTGTATTCTGTCGGCTGATGCAAGTTCCATACATGTCTTCTCAAGTGCTGATCTCAGATTTCAGCTGGGCTTTGTGGCCCTCATGAGATGGAACAAATTGTTCTTTGTTTGCTAGGCTCTGCCTGGGCTGCATTTCTGCCGCAGACAAGGCAGACACAATATCCCTTTTGGACATCTCAGTATTTATTTTATGTATTTATTTTACAATTTGATAACTGGGAAAATGATCTTGATTACTGACCGTTTTAAGTCATGACCCAGGAACAAAGGTACAATATACAAATACAATAATCTCAACACTGATAAAAATAATAATATGAAAGATATATTAAGAGAACTGTAGTTGCTAATCATTTATATAGAAGGTACTGCAATATAATAGGTATTGGAAGTATTCTTTGTAAGGTACATTCGGTTCAAATGTATTATTATTTATTTATTTATTTCAGTTTGATGACAGGGAAAGTCCACTGGGCCTATCAAGAGCCCGTTTTCAGTGGAGGTCCAAGGAGAAAAGCTCCAGTAACAATGACAAACATATTGGCATATGCACATACAAATCAAAGAAGTGATACAGCTTTATGCAACATTCTACAGTAAAAAAATTATGCATTCTACAATAATAATAAAACCTAGCAACTGTACAGTCTGAGACATTAATGGTGAATTACAATGAAATTTTACATTCCACAATAATAGTAGTAAAACTCTAGCAAGAGAACAGTCTATGAGCCATTAACACTGAACTACAGTTGAGAACAAGAAATTGTTGGAAATAAACTATTAACAAAATTTGGAGGTTAAGGAAGAGTAGATGGGCAAATGATGTGAGTGCAGAGATGATGCACATAGTTAGAAAGGTGGAGTTTTACATAGGAGGGTCCTATGTGGGACCACATTTATGTGAGAAATTTACAAAAATGTGAAATAAAACAATAGATGCTGAAATAAATAGCTGTTGATATTAGTGTAACACATAACTAGACAGTGCCCAAAAAGCAGGTGCCCTTAGATTAATTTAGTAGATAATGCTTTAGGTACTTTTAAATGCACCTATAGTGCCTAATGTTCTTATCTTGGTAGGTAGTAAGTTCCAAGTGGTGGGTCCTATTCTTTAGAATGCTTTTTCTCCAGTAGCTACTTTAAATTTAATGTTGCAGGTGGGAGAAGGTGTGATATTATGTATCACAGTTTTAGTTGTGACAATACTTTGGTAGTAATATTGTCTATGTGAGTATTAAAGTTTGGCAATCCATCTAGAGGTTTTTTTGAGCCACTGTTTCACATCAACAACTACTAAATGAACTCTCCACACTTAAGCTCTCTCAGATTGTAATAGTCTGGTTTCTTACCTGCTTGTTGCCTGTTGGAGAGAGAGTTAAGTGGTGACAAACCTTCTCATCCTGCCTCCCACTAACTATAGGAGTACTACAGGGTTCTATCCTTCCTCTCAGTAACTATAGGAGTACAGCAGGTTTCCATCCTTCCTCCCACTAATTATAGGAGTACTGCAGGGTTCCATCCTTTTTCCCACTAGCTATAGGAGTACTGCAGGGTTCAATCCTTCCTCCCAGTAACTATAGAAGTACTGCAGGGTTCATCTTTCTTCCCACTAGTGATAGGAGTACTGCAGGGTTCCATCCTTCCTCCCAGTAACTATAGAAGTAGTGCAGGGTTCACCCTTCCTCCCAGTAACTATAGGAATACTGCAGGGTTCCAGCCTTTCTCCCATACCTCTTAACTGTCCAGATTTTCGCCTCATATTTTTGGTCTGTTCCTCATAAATTATGTGGATTTCTGGATTTTTGAGGCAAATCAGTGAGGAATGAATTCACTAAATAATGACAGCCATTTGAGTTTCAGACTTTATATCCTTCATAAAATGCATGGTAACACAAGACCTTTTATTCTAACAACTTTTCTAAATTTATAAGCTCAATATTCAAAATGTGTCCCTGTTTTGGGGGCTTTGCCCCCCCCCCGGTATTTTTGGCTTTGTTCAGATTTTTTGTGCTAAGAGGTTGTGAGGTATGTATAGGAATACTGCAGGGATTCATCCTTCCTTCCAATAACTATATGAGTACTGCAGGGTTCCATAGCTGGTCCACTGCTATTCAATATCTATACCAACTTTTTACAAAAGGCTTTCAAAAATGCCTCAAATATTAAACAATCACACAACTCCACTCTTATCTGCTCTGCTTCTACTCTGTCTTCACTACTAAACAATTACACAAGACACTGAGCACAGAGTTATCAGTCTCTCCCGATGACTAAGATTTTTGAGGCCACTGATCTTTTTAGTTATGAATCTCTGAGGTGTGATTTGTTTACAAAAATACTTCAAAAGGTGCATTACATTCAGTAATGGGTCTGATGAGATAAAAGGAAAGGGAAATTAAGACTATAAATCTTGTGGAGATGCTTTTGGAAATTAGGTGAGCCAGACAGAAGGCTTTCTGAACTACTGTGGAGACATGATGCCAAAATTATAAGGATTACCAACAAGAGTGCCTAAATTCCTTACAACAGTATCTGACTGAAGGGGCACATCACCTATATGGCAACTGAAATTTAATTTTGAGACCATTGCCCTTGTATCAGTTTCTAACATGGTCTAACCCATGTTGGAGCGATTGTGAGTCAGATTAAGATCGAATAACAATACCCAATTTACAGTCATCTTCAAACTTAGTTAACCATAAACCAGGATTACTGGCTTAATGATCTGGGAAACAGATGTCAAGTAAGACAGGACCCAAAACTGAGCCCTGTAGTACACAACTGGTAACATGTTTGCTTTCAGAAGTGACAGCTATCCACTGCACAATATAAGGATTTGTATTCAGATTTACAAGTCTGTCAATAATGCCTGCATGTGGAATAGAGTCAAAGGTCTTGGCTATAAGAAGATATGCTGTATACACTGCATAACCACTATCCACTGCTTTGGTTACTTTTTCAAAGAATTTAATGAGGTTAAAGAGGCAGGACCTTCCTTTGACAAAGCTAAATTGATGAGAACCAGGTTTAAAAGATTTTGAATATCCGGATTAATGAGGTCTGAGATAATGTGCCTCACAGCTTTGCATATGCGACTAGTGAGACTAATGGATCTATAGTTAGCAGGGTCTGTGGTTGGGCAACCCTTTGTGTAATGGCATTACAATGGCTGTTTTCCAATGTTCAGGAATGTAATCAGGAGAGGCTTAGATTAAAGAGATTAAGTAAGGGTTCAGAAAGGCCATATTTGGCACTGATAATCAGGCAGCCTGGTATGTTATCAGGGCCCATAGATGAAGTATTCTTAGTTTTTGAAAGGGCTGAGAAAACTTGCTTCATAGCTATTAAAGTGGTGACTAGAACTGTGGAATAGCTATAACTGTGGGTGGAGTCATATTTGTACTAAATTTGTTAGGTCGGATATTAGCTATTTCCTTTGGGTCTGAGAGTGTAAAATTGTTGTGGATTAGCTCAAAGCATTGTTGGGTATTAGTTCTTAATTCTAGACATAGTTAAAGAAAGATTGGTAGTTATTTTTATTTTTACTTATTTATTTTTATTTTTGTAGAGATTAAGTTCATATTTGACCCAGGGTGCCATTTTTTTTTCAAATCTCACAGCAGTTGTTTGTCTCCCCTGGCATGTAATCATCCTCATGTAAGTGCTTGCATTGACGGTATGCTGCACATTGTGGTTTAATACCTAATCTTTAAGACAACAGCTTATACTATCTGTTTCTGTTTTTTAACACTGCAGGATGCCTTTAGATATTTTTGCTTAATTAACTGCTGTCACATATGCTCCTAGATATGTTCTGTTTCCTTGTTTACTTTATATAGCCAGAAGGGTAATTTCATATATTGCACTGAACTGCTCTAACTGTGCTGACTAGCATTTAAAACATGTTGAAAGTTATATCCCTTTAATGTAGTAGAGAACTGCTTTATCTATTATTCACACTATATTTTTGTATGTTGCCACAAGAAAAACTTTATGTTACCAGGTGCTGAAGTAGAAACAACCTTTACCATTACCTGATGATTTTGTTATTGATTACTGTTAAACCAGGCCAATCTTATACAGCTTAATTCTTCCTAACACACTTGCACACATGATTTTCATTTCTATAGCTCTCCTATGTATCATTTAACTTATTTTACTAGGCTATAACCTATCTTGATACTGTATGCCCTTTCCCTGACTCTGGCAGCTTTACTAGAACTATTACTTACTATTCACAGCACTACCATTGCTGGTGACTGGTCACATAGCATGTGCTGACTTAACCTAATGCTATCTTACATTGTTTTCTTTTTCTTTCAGTAAACCAAGCCACCCCTCGGGTCAAGTGGGTCTCCACCAATGCCTCACTTGCACACTGGGCACCCATGGACACTGTCCTGTAACTAAAGAGACTTAAAACTAATGTAGGTGCCTAACTTCCAAGTATCTGGACAGTAAAATACTTAACTGCACTAAATTAAACAAGCATTACTAAGTGTGTTAGTACATTCTGTATAGTTCCTTACTCAAACCACTGTTCTGATGAGTTCATTGCCAGGAAGCTGCATAACCCTCTCCAGTAAATGTTTTCCCCACCAAACCACAGTCTATTTTCTTTTGAGAAAACTTAAATCTATAAAATAGCATACCATTACCTCTCCTCTTCATCTGTACCTACCCCCTTAATTTAACAGTATAAAGTAGAGTGACTGTGCAAAGTAACATACCTTTTCTTAAGGTTCACTAATTGGTTTCTAATCCTCTTGCACTTCACAAACAGTGTCACAAACATTTTAAATGTGTATTAAATGTAAACTGCCCAATTAATTTTAGCAGTGGCTTTCAGACGATACCATTGCTCTGCATCTACAGATAATCTGGTTCTAGTCAACAGCAGTATTTTTCTTATTGCACAGTAGACTATCCATGGCCACCAAGCAGTAAGTATTTCTGTATCTGTGCTCACTCCATCTGTTATGTTTCACTATTAAAGGCATTCCACTCTGTTTTAAAACCCTACTCTTAAGTAACATATCATTTTGCTTTTTCCCTGGTTTTAATGCCTTACTGATTGTTTTTGAAGACGGCTGCAAAGAGGGTCCAGGTTGGACCTGTTCCATCCTCCCTCACTTTGCTCAAGTTCACTCCGCTCCTCTACCCTACCCCATTGCCACACACCCGACATATCCTTACATTTATAGTTATACAGACCCCACTCACATTCATCTCTCAACAAGTCACACCACTTCCCACCAAATTAACAACATATCTCTAAACTATCCACTTACCAACCACCACATACTCCAATAAACACCACCCACGAACACCCACCATGTCCATCACCCCACATAAGATACTGCTAACATTCTCTCCATTTTATTCATGATATTAATACTACTTAGCTCAGCCATATCACTTACAAATAAAGCAGCCATACCCATCTACACCACTACAACATCCTCCGCCAACATATCCCTTCTAAAACATTACTCAGATATTTGCCTGAAACTGTTTTACTATCCTTTCCCTTACAACCCCAACAACAAACTAAAAACTCACAATACCACCAACCCCCTTCTTCTTACACTAAATTCATACCATAAAACTAAATGCAACCCACTGCAAACTTACATAATAATGAAATACTAAAATTAATACAAAGTGGTGATATACACCCAAACCCTGGACCAATGTACAACCTAACTCCAAGTCCCTAAATCTATTTACTCTAAACCTAAGAAGCTTATGCAATAAAATAACTTTCGTACATGCTTGGATAGAACAATACAACCCAGACATCTTAGCCCCAACAGAAATCTGGCTGCACTCTGGAATAAAAGATACTGAAATTATACCCCCTAACTACACCATCTTTAGACTAGACAGAGGGGGTGGAGGGATAGCACTCCTGTATCTATCCAGATTCAATATAACTCCTTACTCACACAAACCACCCAAATTCCTTAATGCCGAAGTACTAATAAATACCCTAAATCTTAACAATGCTAAAGAAATTTGTCTCATAACAGTCTATATTCCTCCAGGAAACAATGGCAACAATCCTAGAAGGCAAAGTGACATAGACAACCGAAAACATCAAACTAGAAGCCGTAATCTTGGGAGATATGAATATTAACTGGCAAGCCATCACTGTAAACTCTCCAAACACAAATATAAACCTCTACAGGTTTAAACAACTAATCACTGAACTTGTAATGTACAACAAAGACTTCACTAACCACTCTAGCCTTGGTTGGATCCTTGTATCCCACCCAACCAATTTCTCCTCCTCAGGTACCAAATTCACTAAGCGATCGTCTTCCAGCCTTTGCCGTCAGAGCAACCATCCACCTCCCAAAAGAACATACCATAAAAACAGTTATAAATACCACTAGACTCAATTAAGAATCACTCAACAACCTACTAAATGGAATAAACTGGTCACCCCTAAAATTACTACCACTAAATGATGCTGTTCAATAATTCAATACTACTTAAAAAAAATAACTGACAGTCTTGCTCCTGTATTAACAAAGAGAGTAAAGAAAACAAAACCCCCATGGTTAACAGCCAACTGCACTGACTTCATGAAGCCAAGAGACATAGCATGGAACAATTAGAAACAAACAGAACCCAACAAAATCTACAAGCTTATAAAACATTGCGCAACAGAGTAACCAAAAATAGTCAACAAATGTAAACAATCATACTACTCCAATCTCCAGCTTCAACACAAATACAACCCCCAAACCTTTGTCACTCTATAACTACCCTCCTCAACTCAGGCTCAAACAAAGACCTCTCCCCCTCACCTAGTGCCCCCCAGCACAAACTACTGAAGAATTTAACAGACATTTCATAAAATACATAGCAGACCTACTCAACTCTACAAACTCAGGTAACTTGCAACTAAACCTACATGCCAAAAATAATTCCTTAACATCTCCCACAAAAGATCAGTCCCATGACATCAACAATAACCGGCAAAATAGCTCCAACAGTACTTTCACTGTCCATGCCATACCCACCTCTCAAATGAAAAACTGCTACTCAAGCTCAAACCCTGCTCCACATCAGCAGATAATCCCCCACCCCAATACCTAAAACTTGCCACCGGCTCCATATCCAGTCAGCATTCTAATAAACAGGTCACTCTCTGAAGCCGCAGTCCTTACAATATAGAAACGATCTCACATAACGCCTATTCATAAAGGAGAACAATCCATGGAAATCTCTAATTTCCATCCAATATTAGTACTATCCCCCTATCCAAAGTCATGGAAAGGTGTATTCACCAACAAACATGAAATATCTACTCCAAAACAACCTGCTCTCTCTCAAATTCAACATGGCTTCAAGCCAAATCCCAGCACATCCACAACACTACTATCCCTTACAAACACGATTAACAAATCCAGAGACAAAGGCCACCTTGTAGCAGCAATATTCCTAGTCCTCTCGAAAGCATTCAGTACTGTTTCACACACTTTACTACTTAACATACAATCCAACCTTGTTCCTCCTCCACACTCCAGTGGTTCCAAAGTTATCTCCATGATAGGAAACAAGCAGTTAAATAGTCAAACTAACTCTCCCCCTACCTACCAAACCCCACAAGAGTACTCTGAGGCGCTATCTTAGGACCCTTATTATTTAACATATTCACCAATAACCTATACACCTCCTCTTCCCCAGGAACACTAATACAGTATGCAGATGACTCAACCTTAATCTGCACACCCCCCGTACCCTCCCTGAACTGCTAATCAAAATCCAACAATATTTCTCAGCAATTGAATTATGGCTTACAGAGTCCTAACTCTTTCTAAATCCCAGAACCACCCCCCAAACTTGCAATATTCCACCCCAAAAAATACCACCCTCAACCCAGGCCAACTAAATATTTATGCAGTCGACAATACAGTACCATCTTAGATGTCATTCAAGAAACTAAACTACTTGGTATTATAATTACTGATAAACTCAACTTTGACCCTCATAATAAACAAAATATCAAAAAAAACCCATAAAAACTAGGACTACTCTACAGAAACAGGCAATTCCTTACCACTATAACCAAAACTACCCTGGCTAAAACCTTTCTGCTCCCATCACTTCTCTATGGTTTCTGTATACTAACCAATCTGCAGAACTCCCCCAAAACTAAATTAGAGCAATGCTACAACAAAGTTGCAAATTTCGCCACCAACTCCAACTACCATACACATCACTGTATATCACTCAAAGAATTAAACTGGTGAGACTTAACACAAAAGCTTTCAAATACACACCTAATTACAACACACAACCTATTTTATAGGCCCACTCCCTGTCCAAATCTAGAAGACCAAATACAACATTACAAACCAAACAGACCCCTCAGATCTGAAGATAAAAGCTTCCTTAAAATCTACAAACCTTCTAGAAACCAAGAAAAATCTCTATATTCACACTCTATTACCAAATCTTGGAACACCCTCCCTCCCAACATTAGGCTAACTCCTAGCCTATCTACCTTTAAAGCCTTCCTAAAAGAAGACCTAAATAAATCATGGCTATGCACATGCATAACCCCAGGCTAATACACAATCTGCCCACCTATACTTCCTACAATTACCTTAACATGCCCACTACCATTAAGCACTGTCAAGACTGGAAAAATGTACCCTACTACTCCTGTATTTCTACCTCCTTATGAACTAATCTAAACAGCACAAGTAGTCTTCCAATTCAAACATGAAGAATGGTATTGTGCAAATACCCTATCACTGAGGCAGTGACACTGTATCATGTTAAAAGTCTTGTCAAATTTATAATTTTGCATAGTGTTATCAAGATAAACATGTAATGTAGTCATTGTATACTTGTTTCTACTAATTTTGCTTATAGATCTTTGTGCAAAGTATTAATCACAGTTAAACTAGCAATGTACTCACTGTATACTTATATACTGTAGTTTGCTTGTAAGTCTTATAATTTTCAAAAATTGTGGAGCTTTTTTCTCTGGGCCTCTGCTGAAAACGGGTCTTGTGATCCAGTCAGACTATCCCGGTTAACAAACAAACAAACAAGCAAACAAACAAACAAATAAATAACTTTGAGCTTCCCACATGATTCCCTTAAGTTCTTTGTTAGTTTGCTAACTTGTTTGCTGTGCCCTTAACATAGGTAGTGTGACAAATTGAAATGCTGCCAGCCCAGCCAGCTGGAATTTTGTAAATAATTATATGTCACTTGAAAATATTAATATGATTTATATAGAAATGTGACACTGCCAGCCCAGCTATCTGGAATTTTGTAAATAGTATGTCATTTGTGAATATTAATATGATCCATAGGCTTGTCTTACAAATGTAAGAACTATATGATATGTGTATATTAAACTACTGGTGCAGAAGTGTGTGTTGAACTGTATGTTCTGTACTGAGCTTCAATGATGTAACCACAGTGTACCCTACTGGAAAAGAACAGAGTTAACTTGCAAACTCTAAGAAAATAAGTAAATTGTTTTATGATTGTGTTTACCTCTCAGCTTCACTGAAGGAGACAGGATGTCTACAGCTAGAGGTTTCTTTCTATTGTCTTGAAACAGAAATAATTACTAGGTTACAAATGTAAAGTGTTTTTATTGCTCTGTTACTTCCTAGCTACTGCACATCTGAGAGATAAGGATTTTTGACACAGAGATGTTGGTTTCTCTTACCCTGGAAACTGAAGTCAGGTGACAAAGAGTGATGCTATCCAGCTGACCCAGCAGTAATGTTCTCTCAGAGACTGTGCATTTTGTACATTGTCTTGGATCTAGAAACATACATTCATCACTTCTCATCTGCATTTGCCTTGCTCTGTAAGTAAGTCTAGGGTACAGTGATATATTTTAGATATAGACAGGAATATAGTAAATATTAGATTAGATGTTTTCTGTATTTATTTAAGACTGTCCTGCAATGTTGTTTTAAAATATTTCCTGTGATTCTGAACTCTGTAGTCACTGTGTTGATTTATTGAATATTGTTTTGTTCTTTTATTATTTATTAAATATATTTAAAACTTTTAATTGTGGCTGGTTTGTTTAGAGATATTTAAGCTCTTAGAGTATTTACATATGTATTTGGTGACACTGTGTAGGCCACTCCTAAATAGCCTTGGCCACACTTACCATTTGGATAATAGTAACATCTGACAGTAGGATTGGTCACCCTTTCAGAAGGGCCTTATAGTAGCTGATAAAGTGCTAGTTGGTGGCAGTGACATCTATCTTTTAGTCTGGGCAGAAGAGGGCATAGCTAGTAAACCTGTGCCAACCTTTCCCAGGTGTGTGTGTGTGTGTGTGTGTGTGTGTGTGTGTGTGTGTGTGTATATAAATCAGATCTCAAAGTATGTGTGTCAGCTACTTGGGCTGGGACACGAAGCACTGGTTGGACAGAGAGGGTGCTGGAGGTTTTGGCTTGACCGCCCGGCTGAGATCTTAACCCTGTAGCTGTGCCAGTGGGGAGTCTTATTAGGGATCTGGAGAAAGAGGGAGAAACCAGCCCCAGACTGACTGTGATCTCTGTGTGCTTTTAAGGGAAATTGTACTTTACTGTGTGTGTGTACTTGTCATCCTTCCAATGTGTACGTCCCTCCCTGGTGCTAGTGGTGAGGATTGAGGCTCCTTAATTACTGGGCCAGTACAGGGGAATCACAGGTAAAATGAGACCTCTTACAAGCATTAAACAGTTTCTGGTGTTCCACCAGAGGGTTTTATTTTTAAATTTCTTATAATATTTGGTGTGGATAGTGACTGCCTTGTAACTATTTAAGTGGGAGTAGAAGTCAGAGGTATAGGTAAAAGATTTAGATATTAGATCATTTTGGAGAAGGATTGTGGCAGAAGTCCTTGGTACTTTTCCGTTATCCTGGCAAAACTTCTAACGCGCTAACACGCGCACACAATGATCTCAAAATTACTGTTTTTACGAACTCAAAAAGTTAGTACAACCACAGGCTTTGTGGAAAACTAGAGAGCGTAAACACGACTACAAAGTATGTACTTTTTATCGATGTTTAATAGTGTTTTACGAAAATGCGTGGAGTTAAGTAATGGGAGACAGTGGTATCAGTGTTGCCAGAGATATTTAGCGTAAACTCTTTAGTGAAATAGCCATGGTTAAGTTGAAACAAGATTAGGTTGAGAGTTTTGGGGGGGTGGGTTATGCAGCCCTTTTGGGCGGGAACGTAAAGACATTGCTCCAGATTTTTCATCGGCTGACCACAGAAAGGGTTGACAGTGCCTCCTGTTTTTAAATTTCATATTGAAATGTAAACATTACTTGTATCAGTAGCCATCATGTAATGTTTGTATATTCCAGGTAGCTGTACTCTAGCTGCAACCTTTGAATGTTTATAGGACAGATACCAGTTTTACCACTGTACGTTTGCGTGCATCAGTGATGCACGTCTTTAGGAGCCACAGGGAATGTACAAAATGTACTCTATGCCTTTGCACTCCATCTCTTTCTTTAGCCAGTTGCAATTAATTTACTTAACTACCTAACAAAGGGATGTACTTGTAACTGAGGTATCCATGCTGTAGATGCAGACTTTTTAATTCCACATCATGTACATTTAAGTCATCAAGTAACTGAAAAAGGTTTGCTTTTTTAATGTGGTCATACTTAAATTTGTATACTGTTTTTGCTTTGTTTGTCATACATGTTATGTATTTTAATAGTTTTATTACTGTCACTGTGTGAACTATTTTCGCTTATATTTTGTTTATATTTTTGCTCTACAGAGTTTTGTTCCTTGTACTATTCAATAGAAACATTTTCTGTTAATCGTTTTATGGTATGTACATTTTGTTTGTCATGTGGCCCAGGATCTGTCTATAAAGGCTGCCTGGAGACATACTTACAGCAAAGGATTGCACAAAAATATAAGTTGTCACAGATTTGGGTTTTGTATTAGAACACTACCCCACCAGATGCGCAGTAGCAAGGACCGCCCAAACTCCGCCCACCACCCTGCGTATGATTGTTTTTGTTAGTATTACTCTGAATAAACAGGTGAAGACCACTGCCATTAAAATGAATATGTAAGACTTTCTAAATAGTTGAAACTGGCCGCTGTTGTAAGTACGCAGTACGTAAATCCAAAGTATAGACTGTTGAAATGTATGCATATTAGCCGTTACCTACATAACAAAAAAAAAAAGCAGAAACGGAATGCAATATATTATAAAAAGTACACTTTAACAATGATTCAGCTGCTATTCTAGCACCGTTCACTGTGCACCGATATTATGCAATACTATACATTGCAAACACTAAATGTCTCACGCTTCTGACTACAACTTGAATTTAACTCACACAAGGCACGAACCTAAGCAGCTGTGACAGCTGATAGAAAACTGCACTTTCATGTTGCTTCTGTAACGTGGCAAGCACACCACCCCCTGCATAAAGCAATTACTGGTGAACAGCATATTAAAGAAACAGGGACGGTGCAGGAGGGGGCTGCCCCCCTGGAAAAACAAATTCCTACAAACTAAATGCAGTAAAGAAACATGGGGGGGTGCAAAGCAATTGCTGTACAAACATACAGTACATACTGAGTTTAACTCCATACTGAAAAACTCCCTTGCAATAACCCTATTTCAAGAATGCTAAGCATCCCTCTCAAGTGTACAGATTTTCGCAGAATGTCCAGATTTTTGCATCATACTTTTGTTCTGTTTGTCATACAATTGTGGTTTTCTGGCAAATCACTGGCAAATTATTCAGGGTTAGTGTCAGAAAATAACGACAGACACTTGAGTTTCAGACTTCATACCATTCAGAAAATTCATGCTGATGCAAAACCTGTTATTCTATCAATTTTCCAAGTTGGTAAGAGCAATAGTTAAAAAGTGTCCATATTTTGGGGGCTTTGTCCCCCCCCCATTATTGGTGACTTTGTCCAGATTTCTTGCTCTAACACATTGAGTGGTATGTGCCAAAGTGCGGTCATATGATGAATATTCACCACGCCACTTGATAATCTGCATGGCTTGGCACTCACCCATGATTACCATGCAACATCACACAGGATTGCCCTGTCAATCATGCAGGCCACACCCATTCCTACGCAAAAATCATGGTGGGGTAATGTTCTAATACATAGGTTCATAGGTAAGTACTAGGCTATCTGCCCGAGGGCATCTATAAGCCTAGCCAGAATGTGTTGGCTTTCGCCACCCCCTTAGATTAGTTCCCTGTGCCTCGGTCCAGCAGAGCCATTAGTTCCCTGTGCCTCTGTCCAGCAGAGCCATTGCAGTGATCCCTAGGGTAAATTTTCTGTTTCCCATCCACTCATCAAGGTTTCTCTTGAAGAGTGTTAGTGAGGGGCTCTGCCTAATGTAGATTGGAATCCTGTTCCAAAGCATGGGGAGTCTCTAGGAAAGGAATCTATCCCCCCAGCATGTCCTATTTATCGTTGTGGTGAGGTTTAGATCCCTAGAGCGTGTGGCTCTTGGGGATTTGTTTTTTATTTAGGTGAAGCATGTCCATCAATTCTGGGTTGGACATGGCCTTGTATGTCAGGCAGAGATCACCTCTGAGTAAGCGGTATGCAACCAAGTACAGTTGGAGTTTCTTCAGTCGGGCTGCATAGGGCACATGTTTGAGGCCAGTAATCCTCTTGGTGAGGTACTTCTGTGGTCTTTCCAGCTGTTGCAGGTGTCTTGTAAGGTGCATCCCAAATGGGGTGGTGTACTCTATGATGGGTCTGATGAGTGATGAGTAGAGGGGCACAAGAACCTCTTTTGTTCTAGATGTGAACCCTTTTGTGATTAGGTGGGCCACATAGAAGGATTTTCTAACCACCTTGGCAATATGATTATCAAAGGAGAGATTACTATCTACTTGGGTCCCCAGATCCCTTATTACATTTTCTGTATTTAGGGGACTACCACTTATGTGGTAGTTCGCGGGTACTTTGTTTTTTCCAAAGGAAATGACTATACACTTTTTGGCATTTAGCTTGAGGCCATGATTTTGACATCAGGTATCCGTCTCAGTGAGACCCTTCTGGAGGATGTCTGTATCAGCTGGAGAGTCAATTATGGCCCCCAGTTTGCAGTCATCTGCGAACTTGGTCAGCCATAGTCCTCCTGTGCTTACCTGTACCTCTGAGAAGTATATACCGAACAGGAGGGGTCCCAGGACCGAGCCCTGGGGGATGCCCACTTGTAACTGGTTTAGAGTCAGACCTAGAGCCTGCAACTCTCACCGTGTGGGTTCTATCTGTGAGCCAATTGGCAATCCATCTCATGACGAAGGGGTTTATGTTCAGGCTGGTGAGCTTGTCTATAATACCAGAATGGGGAATGGTGTCAAAAGCCTTTGCAAGGTCTAGGTAGGCTGTGTGGACCTCCTTTCCCTCATCTAAAGCCTTGGTAACCGTCTCAAAGAAGTCCACCAGGTTTTAGGAGGCATGATCTGCCCTTAACAAAGCCAAACTGGGTAGGGTCAAGTCTTTGAAGGTTCCCAATGTCTCTGTTAATGAATTCCATGATGATGCACTCCATAGCCTTGCAGACCAGGCTAGTCAGGCTTATAGGGCGATAGTTCCCGGAGTCCGTTGTGGCTCCACCTTTGTGGAGCAGGATAACTGTTGCTGTGCGACACTCTATGGGTATGTAGCCAGTAGACAGACTGAGTTTGAACAGTGTGTTTAGGTGAGGGATTAGTTCATTTTGGAGCTTGTGTAAGACACAGCCTGGGACACCTTCTGTTTCCATTGAAGCTGTATTTTTGGCTTTAGATATGGCTGTTTTAACCTGTGTGTCAGTGATTGCTGAGGCACTACATTCTTCTGGTATGGTTATGGGCCCTTTAGGGGGTGAGTGGGGTGGTGAAGTTTGCACTAAACCTGTCTGCCAGAATGTTGGCAATATCAGTCAGTTCAGTGTATTTTGTGCCATTCTGCACTAACTCATAGCAGATCTGAGAGTTTCCACTTAGGTTCTTGACATAGCTAAAGAATGCTTTGTGGTTATCTTTGGAGTCCTTGGCAATTTTTCTTTCAAAGCTAGCCTTGGATGATTTTATGAGGGATCGTAGTTTCTTGCTGGTACTGATCAGGGATGTCTTCCCTTCTTGGGATTTTACTCTTTTCTGTACTAGTTTCCTCCTTCTCTTGTATAGTTTGTTTATGGCAGGGGTCCACCAGACTGGTTTCCTTTTCTTGGAGGAGTGAGTCTTGGTTTTGCTTGGGATAGCATGATCCATGCATTCTTGCAGGTGCTCATAGAGTGCCTTTGTAAGGGATTCAGCAGCTTGGACAGCGTTGTCCTTTAGCATGGGGGCTGTGAAACTTTCCACCTCGGTCTTAAGTAACGTAAAGTTTGCTTTTGAAAAGTTTTTCACGGTGGTTTCCTTGACTGGGGGTGGGGGCGGAATGTGGATATCCAGAGTGATTAGTCTATGGTCTGATCTAACCAGCAAGGGTTTGACCTCCAGTGTAGAACACCGGTCGCCCATGTTGGTGATGACCAGGTCCAATATGTTGTCAGTTCTGGTGGGGGTGTTGATCAGTTGATCCAGGGCATTCAAGTTTATAAATTCTAGGAAGCATTGGGCAAGGAAGTTAGTACTTAAGTAGTTCTACCAGTTAATGTTTAGGTAATTGAAATCACCCAATATTAAGGCATTTGGTAGGACCTTCATATTTTCCAGTGTCTCCAGAAATGTGGAATGGGGGTCCTGGTGGGTGATCTGTAGCAAGCTACAATTTGGATTGCAGTTTTGCCCATTGTTAGTTGCACATGGATGATCTCTGAGGCATTGTGCTGTGCCACTAACCTGGCGGTGTGGGTATCCTTGATGAATATGGATACACCCCCACCTTTTGTGTTTTGGTCCGGGTTCTGTGGTCGAAAAGTATGGTATGAGTTATAGCCTGGTAGTGCTGGGGTGCTCTCTGGAGCCTTAAACCAGGTTTCTGTTACTGCACAGATATCAGTGTTCTCCATACTGAGGTGTGCCTCGAGTGCATGCATTTCGAGGTTTAGACGTCTGGCGTTGAGAAGCATTATCCATAGTTTTTGGTTACTTGTGCTATTTATGGTGGTGGGTTTGTCTTTTGAACCTTGCCTAAAAAAGGCACTATGGGGGTGGCAAAAGCCTTGGCCAGTATTCGAAAGCCTAGGGGTGACAGGTGCAAGCCATCTCTTGCGAAGCAACGTGGCTTATCGAGCATGTCATCCCAGGTGGACAGATACTGGATCCCCTTTGAATGACACCAGAAACTTAGCCAATTGTTGAAATTGATAATTTTTTCTTTATACTGTGGCATCATTCTTGGTGAGGGCAGGATGCTACTCAGGGTTAGGGTCATACCAGCCTGGGCTACGTGATCAGAGAGCTCTTCCATGTCTCTTTTCATGTAGTCCAGGGAGGTACGTGTCAGGTCATTCACACCAACATGGACGAGTCGTATTTGTACTTGTTCTGGAGTGACCTGAGTGCTTGTGTTATGTGGCGGATCCTGGCGCCCGACAGGCAGTTAACTGTAACGTTCTCCTTGTCCAGCCTAGTTAGTGGGACATCAGTGTGCCTGATTATAGAGTCGCCTATTACTAGTGTGTTGGGTATGTTATTTTGCCTTAAGGGCTGTGACTGTGTGGCACACAGATTATGTGAAGTATGTGTTCCATGATTTGTGATGGGGTGTGTAGGTTGCTTGGGAGGTCTCTGCTGCTTTTGCATAGTTTTATTTACAGCCTCCGATTTATTTAAAGCCCAGATTTGTTAGTAATATCAACTATGTTGTTAATTACTAAACTTTTTTCTTTTACTTTTTCAGGACCAGCACTAAATAAGAGAATATCCCACTCATTGTTTTCTTGTTAGTATACATACGCCGTCGCCATCACATACCTCTCAAGTGTATCTCATTTTGAGGAATGGGCTTTGTTGGTGTCTTAACCCACCAGATCCGCAGTAGCAATCCCCGCCCAACACCCAGGAGCAGGCTGACGTTACAGATCAATCATGAATAAATATTTTGGCGTGTTTCATCTGCATGAATATGCATTGAGAGCCGAGAGGAGGATTTAGCGACAGCTGGATAAACCAATGGTAAGACACCAGGCTGCAACTGAATGAATATATTGCGTAAGACATGGAAACCTTGAAAAAGTAATATTTCAAATTTGGCCTCACAATTATTTCCTATTCTCTCATACAGTTTGATTGCTACATTATGAATTCTGCAAGTCACACTCAAAATTCATGCATGCTTAAAGGGAGGCGCAACAATACTCCGGACCATCTCACAAAATTGCAATGACGGTTATTGCTTTAACTCAGAAACGTTACTGCACTTCACGTCTGTAAGTTTTGCTGACATACTAGGTTGCTACCTAAATTTATTGCACGCATTTCAGAATGTAAACGTAAACCTCAAAGAACGGGCTATTAAAAACTTCAGGAGCCTTCTTCATTCAACTTTTGCTCTCGCCTAAAAAATAGTCATAATTCCACCCAATTGTTTTGACCTAGCTTTAATGGAGTTTGAACACAGAGAGAAAATTTAGAGGTTTTGTATTAGAATATTACCCCACCGCGATTTTCGTGCAGGAATGGGCGTGGCCTGCATGATTGACAGGACAAAATACGGCTGAGTGCCAAGCTATGCAGATTATCCAGGAACCTGTTGAATATTCATTCTGATTTTGAATATTCCATCTGTGACCGTTTGTTGCTGTTCTTTTTTCCCCCAATTTTTTTATTTTTAATTTTTCCATATACAGAAGACCCAATGTTGCAGTTCTTGAAATACGGCCATTGCAAGCTACTTATTAATTAAGAGATGCAAGGACAAGTTCAAGTAATAGTGGGACCGAAGGGCAGTATGTACGCAGCACTTTACACCCCCATCCTAATGTTGTGCTTTAAATTGCTTTTGCAGGGGGGGCAAGTCCCCCCTGCACCCCCCACCTTTCTTACTGAACATGGAAGTCAGTAAACAATGGCACACATTTTAGTTTCACAGTTTGCATTCTTTTGAAATGCATGCTAAGCCTAACATAAAAGTTGTAAACCTAGCAACTTTCTCAGTTTATAAACGTAGACAGTACTTAAATTCTCTCCCTATATTTCGTAGTTGCCGCCCCCCCCCCCCCCCATTCTATTAGGCTTTGTTCAGATTTGGGGCGTTAAAAGATTGAGAGATATGTCTCAGTGTTAACTGGAACTGTACTTTAAACGTCACGGTTCCAGGTTTGTACCTCTCTTATCTTAGTTACCGCAACCCACTATCCTCCAAAATAAATGCAGTCAGGCATTACAAATAAAAAGATCACATTTTGAAAAATGTATATCTGCAGACCAACAGAATGACATGGAAAATTCTTTGTCGTATAGGGAGAGGCACCGCAAATAAATACTGGATGTCAAACAGCTAAGAAACAGAAATAATTAAAACAATACAAGTAAAGAGATCTACCATGTGCGTTCCTGCGCAGAGGACTACAAATAGTTTAGGTGTATGTAGAATAGATAGCGCGCACTTGCAGCAGCGCGTACATTCAACTACACTGTTTTCCATATTCTATTTGGTGAAGTTGGGCATCATGTTTATTCACAGTAAGACTAGCAGCAGGGAAACGTACAGTGGTGGGTGGAGTTTGGGCGGTCCTTGCTACTGCATTTGGTGGCGTAATGTTCTAATAGAAAACCGCATAGTATGCGTGTTAAGGGGGCATTCATATTTTCTTTTTAAACTTTAACAAATCATTTGCTCCATTTTCAGCAAGGGACATCATGACGACAACTAAAATGCATCCTAGTGAATGTATTAATAAATAAAAGCTGGGAGCCTGGGAGGAAACACTGCCTGGCAGCGATGAGGGCGGTTTGGAAGTGCTTTTAATACGCATGCGTGCTAGTGAATGCATTAATAAACCAAAACAGGAAGGGAGCATTTGCTAGCTAAGTGAGCGATTTGTAAGCAATCATCTTAGCAAGTTCTTTGTAAAGTCGTCCCTCTCCAAAAGAAGATCAGTGGTTTAGGTGGCTTCCTAATTAATGTCTAGAGCATGTTAAATGTAGAAAGTTGAAATAGTTACCATGAATTTAAGATTAAAATAGCATGATTCAATCAAAACAATCGGTTTCCTATTAGAAGCAAGCAATGCTTTCTGTCCGCCCCGAGGTGTGTCGTCACTGGGAGGGATTTGCCGGGGATTTTCCTCACGTAGATGCCCCCCAGTGAGTTACGGGGCTTATAATGCGGTAGTGTCTAATGCTGGGTATGAGTAGAGTCAGTTTCTGTTAGGCGTGATGACATTTGTGGAGACCTTGACAGTTTGCTTTGTTGGAGCACTCCTCGGGTTTCGAACCTGCAGCCATGCCGCAGTTTCACAGACAAATGAAGGCGCTCCCATAGGGCGCTCAGTATCAGGTATTGTGTTTCGTTGATTGCATTTATCTGTCCTCAGTGTAAGTTGGTAAAAGTACAAAAGACTGATATACTCTGTTTCAATCTCTGTGATTTTAGTAAACTTGGGAGTGTGTGGTATGTAATGTGTAGTCTTTTCCTCTGGAGCTTAATGCTCTGAAACAATTTTCCCTAAAAACAGGAACTGTGTTAAACTGGAGCCTTTCATCACGAGATTCGATCACAAAGTAGTACTCCCCACTGACTTTTTGTTTTGTAAATACTGCTACTAATCCCTCCTAAAATTGGCAATTTGGAGAGAAAATGTAGTAGACTGCACTTAATATACGATGGCAGTCATTTTTTTTTATTTACAAATGTACAGTTTCATTTTCTTATTCTGTCAACTTTTCAAGGTATCCCTAATTATTTCTCGATATAGCCCTGACCCCTGATGCTGGAGGCAAGAGATTGAGATCTGAGCCCAAACTAACGTGTACGAATATGCAAAGACAACACATATTTTATTTTGAGTGAATAATTTATTAATTTAGTGCAACAAAATAAGGCCTGGCATCTGTTGTATGCTTTTTACCCTGGAAGACAAGACTGGTTATTTGTTTTTTTCCTTAAGCCTATCATTTATGGAAGGCTTTTCATTATTGAAATGGCATTGTCCACAAGCATGAACTATCTGGGATAAAGGGGCAACCCTTGGATGGGGGGCTACATTTTTTAATTTTGTAGATGGTTCCAAAAATCCTGTCTATGCTTCTCATTGTGTATACATTATGAGTACATATTAAATATTTAGTGCATATCTTTTTCTTTTATTAGAAATATCTAATTGTTTAAATTAATAAAACAAATTCTTAGAAATATCTAATTGTGAAGGTCTGCGGCAGGGCTACCCACCCGGTGGTGTGGACCTTGGCTTTAGATGATTGTTAAGTTGAAATGAAAGCCCGATTCCATGTGCAAAAATGGGGGGGGGGGGGATTTGTGGCTGGATGGTATCAGAACAGCAGTCACATTTCAACTTGTGCACAGTTACCTTCCTGGCTTTCCCCCTTTGAGGTGTGACAGCACACAGTGTGGACATAGTAAATGCACTAATTCCTCAAAAATATGTACTTTTTTAATACGTATACTTGACAATCATGGTTTATGCCTGGTCACATCTTGCAAGTTCTTAGAGCTGTTTGATTAGAGTAGCAAGGAACATGGCATTCCAGAAGAGAAGGACAAAAGAAAGTTTTACCTTTTGAGATGGTAGAACGCTGTCCCCCTGACGGGTGTAGGTGTTGTATCCAGTTTAAACTGCACCTGCAGTGCATAAAAAATATGCGCTACATTAGAGCAGAACAAAGTTCAGTAGTCATTTTCTCCTTGTTGTAAAAACATATTCCACCTGTGTGAGTTTGTACACCCCATGCATAAGCCTTTGCTTACACAGAGGCCTGAATATTTGGTACATTTTTTTCCCACTTTAGTAAGGCTCATGGGGAATGTAAGGATACTTACTAAAGGCAATGGCTCACTCTTTCACAAACTGTTAAGTATAATAAAACTCTCATACCTACAAGGGAGTACTGCAATGTATGCTAACACTCATTCATGAGCAGTAGACTCTAAATATATATATATATATATATATATATATATATATATATATATATATATATATATATGTGTGTGCGTGTGTATATATACATACATATAATATGTACACACACAGACATACTATGTGTTTATAATATGTATACTGAAACTACACTTGCCACTACTTACCTCCCCACTTTTCTTTATGGCACTCCCATTCTTACTAACTTCCAGGCTCCACAAAAATTAAAACTTGAACAATGCTATAGCAAAGATGCTAAATTGGCAGCACATACCGCTTTTAGAACCCACCACTGTATAGCACTGAAAGGCCTAAACTGGTGAGAACTGCCACATCAACTAACATATACACGTCTTACCACCCATAAAATTATCCAGCATCCATTTACCTAACCATCACTAAAAAACATTCTACACAACTATGTTCCATTTGGTCATTGCGATCCAATGACCAAAAACTCCTGTCTACAAGCCTGGCAAATCTGCTAGGCATTGTCTGTACTTGTACAAGGTTCCTAGTTAAAATCTGGTTCTGTTCTTGCTCAAATTCAGGACAAACTGCATTACTAAAGTGCAATCTGTCCCCAAAAAGAAATGTATCCTTGAATTCAGTGCATGAACACCTGCTACTACAAACTCAGGTAAGTAGCAGGTGTAGTCCACAGACTGAATACTACCAGACTTTAGCAATGCTGGAGAAGCAATGGATCCATTCACTTTTTGGGCTCCATATTTGCGTGGAGGTCTGCATCACATGGTGAGCAGCAGCAAAAGCTCCAATTACCAAAGCGCAGTGCCATTTAACCCTGTCACTGCATTATCTCTCTGTAATGAAAAGTATTAGATACACCTGTATTCGAGCCCAGCACCATCTGGCCCAAAAAGGGAATGTATCTCTGCATTAACACATGCTGCCAAAGAGTCAGTTAAGCAGCAGGTTTGTTTACTAGACTCAATACTAATTGTCAAACTTTAGCAATGCTGACACTGGAATGGTTACATAACATTCGCTTACTAACTAATCATTAAGTTTTCCCTTTTGCCCATTTCACAATGCCACACAAGCAAGATAAGCATAGCATTCCTCTGTTTCCCACAGTGCCGGGAAAACAAGATAAGCATAGCATTCCTTCGTTCCTGGCAATTGTGCAAAGCACAGCATCACCCAAACAAGGCAAAAAAAAAATTAAATAAAAATTTGACAGATAAAACACAATTTGCCAACAATGAAGAGGAGCATGTATGTTAATGAAACTAAACCTGTGAATTGTGCACTGCTTACTTGCATTTCCAACTTTGACAGACCTGCATGTAACACTTTATAAGATAAACCTGACACCCCCGCATGATGTAAGCATTCACAGTTGCTATCCAGTAAACACAAACACTGAGGTGGTTCCTGCACAATGTTTACATCCTTGTATGGATCCAGTTTTTTGGGATTTAGCAATTCTAATGCGTTCAGACCTCATTTGCATCTTCACCATGCTGACAGCCCTGAAATCTACAGTGCTGGCAACCATGTAGCTAGGGAAACTGAAGGGGAGCTGAATGTTGAACACAGAACAGAGGATATTACTTTGGGATAAATCTGCACAGAGGAGTACTGCTTTTTACATGGCTTTATCATTTCTGGCAAAAAATTGCCTAGTCATTAAAAACTGAAGTCAGAAAATAACAGACATTTAGGTTTCAAACCCTTCGGAAAATTCATGCTAACAGAAAACCTGTTCTATCAAATTTCTAAGAGCAATATTTTAAAACTGCCCCATTATTTATGACTTTGTCCAGATTTCTTCCCTAAGAGGTTGAGAGGTATGGTCTGCATTACTGCACTGTTCATTTTGGGGGGGGGGGGGTGGTGGGACTGTTCTTAACACAAGCCCTGTTACTTTATCGACTTTCTATGATAATAAGAGCAATATTTAAAATATATCCGTATTTTTGGATCTTTGTCCCCCCCATTATTGATGGCTTTGTCCAGATTTCCTGCTCTAAAAGGTTGATAAGTATGCCGTGTAGACTCCTTTCCGTGGCTGTATTCAAAAAGTTTTCAAATACAGATGGAACACCAGTATGGAGTCTACACGGTTGATTTCTGGCTTGTTGATTTGCTCCGTGTTGTCTCCTGGGTTGAGTAGCATGCTATTTAGCTGCTTATGCAGCTGATTAGCTTGCCACAGTGTTTAACTCCTTTCCGCAGGCGCGTGCGCCTCTACATGGTGCTTACTGAATTTACATTTTTCCAAGGCCATGTGAGTAGGCGACGTGGGCACAGTGAAAAAACATTGTGTATGCTTTATTGAATCCCCCTGTAAGTCTAAACCAACTGCACTAGAAGTACAGAATATAGTAACAGAGATAAAAGAACTGGAAGTGCGAACTTTAGAAAATGGTGGGAGAAAATTACATAGAAAAAATGGGACTTGTAGGAACAATGCATGCAAAGTAATGTGGTGGTTGGGGAATAAGGTTTAAGGGAAGGCAGGGATTGAAAGACATATTTAATGTTTGACTGACAATGACTGTATAGAAGATTAAAAGTGATGTACAACGTCTGCAGCTGAAAATGTCAATATGGTTTGCTTTAATTTGCACAAATGTATGATTGCCAAGATCATAAATGTTAACTCAATAAAGATGTTTCTTTAAAGAATGAAATAACACAAGTTATCACCTGTAAAGACAAAATCTGATCTCATGTTCTCACAAATGCATGCAGTACATCTCAACCATCAATGTTAAAATCTACAAACCTAATCTCCCTGGCAAGAAACTTTTGAGTCCAACCTGCCCCTGTAAATCAGAGGATGCACAGATAAGTAAAGCACAGCCTATGGATAGTTGAACGACCATATCTAGTCATTTCCAGAAATGGAGATTGTTCACAGCCACACCCAAAGAAGGAAAAAAATCAGAAGAGTCCAACAATCAAACCAATCCACATCAGACTTTCTATATCTCTTGACATATTACTATACACTTGAAGAACATTTTCCCGACGGGTCCATTCAAACTACTGGACTGAGCTTAAAGGAGGTTCAGAGATGCCATGGTGAGTGTCTGCAGTGACCGCAGCCTTGGAATGCTGAAAGAATGTGGCAAAAATCACTGGATTATATGCTGATAATTTCAGAGTGATGCCTTAAAGTCCTACATCACACGTGTGCATTATATTTAACTGGCATAATGCTTAAGGTGTTTAGCTCAGAGACAAGAGGTACAGGGTGTGATCCTCACTAAGGAAAACTGGCTAGGCTTAAAATGGTTCATAAAGCCAACTAGCCTAGTACTTGCCTATAGATTTATTTACTGGCATTTGATTATTGGGAAAGTCCGACTGGGCAGAAGCCAGTTTTCAGCAGAGGCCCAGGGAGAAAAGCTCTGAATTATTACAAAATATTTTAAGAACAATAATTTTACATTAATCTTCAAAAAAAAAACATTTGCAATTTAAATAATTATAACAAATTAGACATAATATAAAAACATTGGTTACAAATTTATGCAAAGTATATGACAATGATTTAATATCTAGGGAAAGTTTATAGACAGCTTGTAAAAAAGAAAAGGTAAGCTAGTCTAATACAAATAAGAATTGCAATATGAGGTAAGGGAAAAGCAGGCTATAGTTGGAAAAAGTCAGGGAAGAGAGTTCGATCGCAGTAAGCAAGTAAATGAAAACGGGAGAGTAAGGAAGGATAAGGAATGAATGTCCCACACTCCATGCAAAACTGTCTTGAAGGGAGTTCTCCTTCTCAGGCCTCTAATCAAACAGCCACCAGAACCCTGGGACCTAAACTTAGTTCTCGCATCGTTAATTTCTTTCCCCTTTGAACTCCCTTCTTCATCGGATCTGAAATTATCTTGGAAAACACTATTTTTAGTAGCTATAACTTCTGCTAGGAGAGTCTCAGAATTGCAAGCTCTTGCTATTCGACCCCCTTACATTGTTTTCCACAAGGATAGTCTCACTTAGGACTAACCCCTCCTTTCTTCCCAAGGTATGTTCAGAACATAATCTTAACACTACTATTGAACTACCAGTGTTTTTTTTTTTCAAATCATTCTAATAAATCTGAATACAGGTTGCACCAGTTAGACGTCCATAGAATTCTCAGGTTTTACCTACATAGAACTAAAGAATTTAGAAAATCAGATCAATTATTTGTTTTTTTTTTCAGACAAAAATAAAGGCTTGCCTGTTTCTAAGGTTACCCTTTTAAAATGGCTTTCAGACTGCATTTCCTTTGCTGGTCAGATTGCTGGCAAACAGTTACCCAACAAAGTAAAAGGCCACTCTACAAGGGCAGTATCAGCTTCATGTGCCTTTAGATCTAGGCTCCCACTTGATACTATTTGTGCAGAAGCTACTTGGGCAAGACCACATACCTTTGTCTCATTACAAATTGGATTTGGCCTTCTGGGACAGGTCATGCATTTGGTCCACTGTGCTGAAGAGTCTCTTCACTTGAGCCATCCTGGATAAAGGTGCTAAGAATTACGGCAAGATAGGACTACATAACATAAAGAAGTTATGTACTTACCATAACGTTCCATGTTTGTAGTACATCTCGCCTACATTCTTGCATCCCTCCCTCCTGCCCCCTTCCTGTTCCTGGAGGATCTGGTGGACTATACTTATGCTGTCTGACCTGGTTGTAGTTGTCCACCTGGCATGGATAATGTTACACAATGTTCTGTCTGTATGTACACAGTTATTGATAGTTTCATAAGTATTAGGTACTTATTGCTTCTTGCAAACAAGATCTGGGGAATTGCCATGAGGCACCATGGGATAGGGGTTAGCCTCGAGCCAGTAAAATCTCTCGAGCTTTAGTATCGGCCGAGTCGGAGCCGAATATCAGCTCTGAACCCATCCAGCAAGAATGTAGGCAAGATGGACTACAAACATGGAACGTTATGGTAAGTACATAACTTTTTTGTCCCAGGGTTCTCAACCTAGCCTGTGATATAAACAGAACATGCTGGGGAGACAGATGCATCTCACAATGATTCACACTCCTCTGTAATAGGCTCCCTGTACGTGCAAAGCAGTGCTCCTCAATGAACCTTCACTACTGGTTGCGTGATTGGAAAGTCACCTCTGGGCTGACACCTGTGTCCCTCATACATAGGCACAGTTGTTGTTGCTCACAAAATTGCTCTGCTAACAATGACCGTCTAAATTTACTTAATAAGGGTACTTGTTTTTAAAGACCTAGGCTTTGATTGTCTCATGTATGTTGACCACCATGTACTCCTACCACTTACAAATACAGTATGTGACAGATGCAACTGTGCAATGAATCTAGAATAAATGCTCTTTTTCTCCAGGAACAACAAACTAGATATCAAGCAGGTTGTCGGCACACACACTTCACCTTCTCAGCAAACCAAGTGCACAACACATAACCCCACGTACGCAGATATAGTAATTAGAACCCTATCAAAAGAGCAGAGACCTCGCAAATGCAAACCTGCATACATTACAGTCCCAATAGAACCCACTACATAAAAACAAACATATTATTGTGTCTACCATTAAGACCTTAACGCAAAACACCTGAAAACCAGTATCTTGGTCATAGGAGAATCCATAGTGAGATATTGATGTCCCCCTCACTAGGTTGTACAAGGAGAGAGTCACAGGTCAGCTGTCTGTCAGGTGCCAGGATCTGCAAAGTCATGCATTCACTCGTGTCTCGACAACAAGCACAGTTACACCTCTGTCGTACTCCATGTTGGAGTAAATGACTTCAGACATACCTCACTGGACTATATGAAGAGAGATATGACTGAGCTCTTAGATTGTGTCCCAGACAGGTGTGTTCGTAGCCCTAAGCAGCATTCTACCTTCACCCAGGATGATGCCTCAATACAAACAAAAGAATTATCAACTTCAACAATTGGCTTAGCTACTGGTGCCACTCCAGGGGAATACAGTATTTGCAGCCTGGGATGATATGGTTGACAGACCACACTGCTTTGCCAGGGATGATCTTCATCTGTCACCTCTTGCCCCTGTAGTGGCTTTTTAGGCAATGTCATAAGAACAAAATTCCTGATGTAAACATACCCTCAAAAGACAAACTCAAGATTATGCTGCTTAATGGTAGCAGTCTGAATCAGAAACTACACTCATTTGAGGCACTACTTGGGAAGATGTTGATGTTTGTGCAGTCAGAGAGATCTGGTTTAGGGCCATGGACAGTTCTCAGGCCATGAAAGGGTATAATGCCTTCTACACATTCAGGCCATAAAATGGACGTGAAAGTACCAAATAAGAGATGTATCCATCTTCATAAAAGACAAATACACTTCGACTGGTTAAGCAGTATGACTGTTTACAGTTACTCCATGTCCACTTAACTGTAGGAAAGACCCCCCCTCCCCTCCACATCAGTGTTGGGTACAGGTCTACCAACATGATCCATGAAAACCAAACATTGCATTCCTGTTCCCACTTGACTCTCTCATAATACAGCCAAACACCCTAGCCATGGGTGAATTTAATTATCCTTACATCAATTAAGATACATATATGAGCTCAAACACACTCGCCCTAAGGTCCATGCACTTTGTAAACACAAATGCTCTGGGTACAGTTATTCCACAGCCCCACAAGGGTCTTTAATGTCCTTGAGCTAGTACTCAACAACACAGGAGATCGCTGCACCACCTATGTGTGAGACTCTCCCTGGTAAGGTCTGACCATAAACCAGTCACGTTCAATATAACAGTCATATCTGACCCCCCCCCCCCATGATGCAAAAGGTTGAAATTTTTATCTAAAGCAAACTATAGCCTCCTAAGTGATGCCATACATAGTTTAAAAACTCCTGACACCACTGACAGTAAAGACTTCTATACAGAGGTGTACACAAGTGCCCTGTATGAACACCGTTACAAGTGCATAGACATAGGCATACCAGAACAGATCAAAACTTGCTCATGAAAAAACAAGCTGCCCTGATGGACATCTAGCATAAACAGATTATACAACAAGAGAAAGAAACTGATGCCCAGAAATTAGAGAGAAATGTCTCAGCAGAAGAACACCCACCATAGCTTGAACAAACTAATTTAGACATCTTGTTAAGTTCTCTAAAGCTATTTATAAAACTAGATTAGCATCCATATCTAAGGATAATCACAATGCTTTATTTAGCTGTGCCTGTAATGTAAAAGGGAAGGCCGAGCTTTGCACCGAATTCATAGTGGACGTTGCCACTCATACTGAACCTGAGGACATCGCCAACCTGTTAGCAGACAGGTTTGCCAGAAATTTCACACCACTGTCTCCATCAGTCATACCCCAACCAATACCTGTCACCAGTTCTGTACCTAGTATCTCCAAATAACCAGTCATAACTGCACTTGCCAAGGCCAAAAACACGGCCTCTGTGGGACTGGATAATATCCCAGGCTGCTTGCTAAAGGGTGTAAAGCAAGAATTAGCAGAACCGCTGGGTCCTCTGTCAACCACTGTCTAAATAGTGGCTTTGTCCCAGCAGAGTGGAAAACAGCAACTGTCATCCCCTTGCACAGAGGGGTCCCTCAACTGACCCAGGGAACTATAGACACACAAGCCTGACCAGCTTTGTCTGTAAGGCTATGGAGAGAATCATCTTGGACCTTATCAACAGGACATTGGTGACCTTCAAACTCTGGAGCTGATCCAGTTTGACCTTGAGGGCAGATCATGCCTGTTAAGCCTAGTGAAATTCTTCGAGTGTCCCCAAAACCCTGGATGAAGACAAATCAGTACATACTGCCTATCTCGACAAATCAGTACATACTGCCTATCTCGACTTGGCCAAGGGGTTTGACACAATCTAACACTCGGGCATCATTGAGAAAATTCACTAGCTGGGGATTAACCCATATGTCATTAAATGGGTAGGCAACTGTCTCACCAACAGAGCACATACACTCATAGTTGGGGATTTCCTTTCTACCAGCAGACCTGTTACCAGTGGTGTTCCACAATGGTCTGTGCTGGGGCTCCTACTGTTTGGAATGTATTTCTCAGAAATTCAGGTGCTAACAGATGGCCTGTTGCTCACCAAGGTACTGATGACTGCAAACTGTGTGCAATCATTGAATCACGTAACGATGTCAACATGCTACAAAATGCACTGACATACATTAATGATTGTTGCCAAAGCCAAACACTAAGTTAACACAAAAATGCAGTATTATCCCATTCGGAAAAAAGTCCCTGCAAATTACACTAGTAATAGTACCCCTCTATTTTCCAAACCAATGTTGAGAGATTTGGGAATGTAGGTTAATAGCTACCTTAACTTTGATCATCATGTGTCCATAGTGGTAAGGTAGGTCTTTTCATAGGTGTTTACTAGGCTAACTACGACAAGGACCTTTCCAAGCCTAGCCATGCATCCCAAATCTCTGACAAGTTCTGTTGCCCTTGATAAGTGTAAGCATGGGCCTGGGAGATGAACCATTTACAGGTTACCTGTGTCTGTTAGAGACATAGCTGCCAAACCAGGGATGAATTTCCGGTTTCACATCCAATTGTCCAAGATGCACTTGAATTGGGTTAGGGAGGAACTGTGCTTCAAATGGATGGGGAGCCTGTTCTATAGACACGGTAGTCTCTGGGATACATAACTCTCTCTCCAGAAGGTCCTGTTTGTATCACAGGCAAAGTTTGTTTTTATAATGGGTAATTCTGGTGCCATTTGTTTTGTGGATATGCAGGAGGTCCATCATCGTCCCTCATCAGACTAATAATAGAGTACAATGCTCCCTTTTGCAGGTAACCTCACCAGACACCTGTTTCTCACCCAGAATATCGAGGGACTTCAACACATGACCTGCATGGGTAGACTGATGGCCTTGTCACTGTACTCTATATTGTTTAGACTGCTGAGAGGCAACTTGTGCCTGGCCTACAGAGCACTTTTGAACCCTTCCTTAATGGAAATGATGTATTTCATAAATCAAATGGAACAAGACACACTCATTGTAGGGAGCTTAACCTAGCCTGCGACATCAACAGGACATGTTGGAGATGCATATATGTCTCACAGAGATTGACACTTGTATGAAACAAACTCTAAGTTCATGTGAAAATGAGCACCTCCATGCATAACTTGGACAGCTGGAGGGGAAATCGTAAAGTTACCCCAGCAGTTTCACTTCTGTCACTCCTAGGGGCAACCAGTGTTGATCATGGATTCGCAAATACTGACTGCATATCTTGGTCTATAAGGGAACACTGGTACAGCTTGGTTAGGCTTGAAAAGGCTCTAGGGCCTATTAGCCTAGTAATCTCCTATGAACCTAGGGCCATTATGGTAGTAGCCTCATATGAACCTATGCAGGCCTGCCAACATCTTGTCTCACACTTGGCCTGCTGGTGTCATGGACTACAAGTTTAGCTGCAGTCTTGCAAAAGTCAGAGTTGTGCAGTGGCACTTATGTTACATAGTGTGTTCTGTAGGCTGTGTACATGGGTATGGATTCTGTTCTCACTGCAGTTGTGTGCGTGTTCTGTAGTCTGTGTACATGGGTATGGATTCTGTTCTCACTGCAGTCGTGTGCGTGTGCCTGCACGTTGTGTGTGTGTGTGTGAGAGCTTTTAGCTAAAATTACAGACAGCCTTTTACAGCAGCATGTGGGGGACACTGTTATTACCATATTCTCAGCTGACAATGCTGGTGTCCTCAGCTATATCAGATTATTGGGCATGCAATCATCTCACCAGGGCATGGTAGACACCTCCTTTATCAAGCAGATTACAGTGGCATGTCTTTTTATCTATCCACATGGATCTACTTTGTTTCATTGAAAGCTCATTTTACTGAATTTCAATTCACCCTGACCAAATCGCTGAAAGCTAACTCATTTCCTTGAATGTCATGAAGTGAAGTACTGCCACTGTGTAGAGTACTGTAAGGTAAGTAAAAGGTATATGCCCTTTTCCACAGTAATGCGATCCTGGAGTGAATCTCTCTCTCTCTTTCTATAAAAAAAAAATATATGTATATGTATATATATATATATATATGTGTGTGTGTATATATATATATATATATATATATATATATATATATAT